>NC_058415.1:38299728-38319730 GCF_002201575.2 Neomonachus schauinslandi | reverse complement strand
CCTGAGCCGAAGGCAGTCGCTTAACCAACTGAGCCACCCAGGCGCCCCTGTTCCCACTATCTTAAAGATTTGTTCCACCCCATCAAGATATATCAATTCCTACATATTATTTATATCCCAATTTAAATGTCTCTTCCTTAGGAAAATCTCCCCAATCCACATAGATTAGATCAGGGCTCTTTGTTATTAATTTTCATAGTCTGTGTCCTTTTCATTCATATGCTTATCACAGGGCTTGCACATGGTAGGCACTTAATGATTACTGGCTCAGTGAACAAATGAAGACAAAAATAAGTTAATCTTCTGACCACTCAGATGACTTTTGGTCTTGCTGAATCACCTGTAATTTCATGACTTATTTTTTCTTCTAAATGAACATTTGGTTTTAGCTTTTGACCCCAAAATCTCTAATGCCCCCTCCATCCTCCTCTAATCACTTCCTAATTCTGTTTACAGTTATAAGAAGGGGACAATGTATGTCAAATTTGTAATTGATTGATCAGGTTCCAGTTTGTGGGCCATTGATTTTAGAAGCCAATAATCAACTTCCATGAAAGTGTAAAAGAAAATCTCTGAATTCCAGAATTCAACATATTTTTAAAAAGAAAGAAAAAGTTTGGGCGCCTGGGTGGCTCAGTTGGTTAAGCAACTGCCTTCGGCTCAGGTCATGATCCTGGAGTCCCAGGATTGAGTCCCACGTCGGGCTCCCTGCTCAGCCGGGGGTCTGCTTCTCCCTCTGACCCTCTTCCCTCTCGTGCTCTCTGTCTCTCATTCTGTCTCTCTCAAATACACAAATAAATCTTAAAAAAAAAAAAAAAACTTTAAAAAGAAAAAGTTTTTGGCTATGCTTTTCTTTCTGAAGTATATGATCGTTTTTTTTTTTTTTTCCTTTTTAACAGCATCTGGTCTATTTTTAAAACTGATGGAAAAAAAAATACCACCTTCTTTTCCAATTTACTAAAAATGGCTAAGAATGGAATTATTAACAGTAAAGTGATGTCACTTTTTTAGTCACTCAGTTTGCTGATATTTTAAAAGAAATGCTACTTTAAGACCTGTGCACAGAAAGGGGAAAAAATAAAAGATATTAGGGACACACTTGCTACTCTTTTCAGTAGAAAGGGCAAGAGTGTTATTCATCTATCCTCTCATAAGAATTTTAGGATTTTTAATAGTATAAATCATAAGAACAAGTTAAAAAAAGCAGAAAGCATCAAAATAAGCTAATCTTAAACCCAGGCCATATGATCATTTAAATTTTAAAGTCAGGAGCTATTCATATTCAATACACTATCATGCATAGGAAAAAAAAATCAAGGTTATAAAGATGGAGAAATAGATATATTCCACTACTTCCTGCTAACCTTGAAATTTATGTTCAGTAAGGTACATGCCAGTTTGAGACTTGATAAGTTTTAATTTTTATTGTATTTTAAAATTTCCATCAACCCCCCATCCCATTTAAATGCACAATATCCAAAAAAATGCCTGCAGAAATGTAAAACCCACTCTGCATTAGACAAAATTTTGGATTCATTCGTGATAGATTCAAGGACAAGCGGAAATAAACTATTGAAATAACACATTTTAAAAACCCCACAAAAACAAAACAAAACAACAACAACAACTCCCAGCTTAAATATGAAAAGTTGAAGAAAGTTGTAAATGATCTGTCCAAGGTCATACTGGAAATCTCTACTATTTTCACCGGGCTATCCAGAGCTGCTTCTATTATGCTGATTTTCTATTGTTTCCATCCTCCTTTCTGTCCCATAAAAATATGCAAAAATTCAAGCTTGAAGCTCTTTTTTAATTAAATATTTCCATTTCTATTATGAAGCCTACATTCAGAATTTACTAATCAGCTTAAATTAAAGAAAGATAAAGCATGAAGTGTACATAATTAAAAACCTCTTTATATATTATGGGTAATGGGCAACACATTGTTAAGTGCTTGTGATTCTAGCAATATCTCTAAGGAAGTTCTTAATTCTACTATATACATGTCTTATTGTTCTTGGGGGCAGCTATGTCAATATATTTATTGTTCAGTGACCAAACAGTAATTGACACTACCGAATTGTAAAAAATAAATAAATAAAAAGTTACTAAGTTTTATTGGATTTGATATCTGTATAGCTTTTTAATTTTTTAATGAAGTGGCTATATTTTTATCTCAAGATGAATTGTATGTGATTTTGGCAACAAGTAAGTGACATGTTTAAAAAAAAAATCACACTTTGGGGACTTTGAACTGGGACCCAGATTTGGTGCATATTATTTGAATAGGTGTATAGAAAAGAGATCATTCCTAGTAAGGGAAGAACATTACTATGTGTCTAAGATCACAATTAAAAGGAGTCACTGATCAGACTAGAAATAAAGGGAGTAACACCAAGAAGCTTTACAAATCATGAGTATAGGGTGGTAGTGGCAATGGTGAGAAAATACTGCACAAAGTTGAATAATTCAAATTCTCTCGCCTTAAAGAAGCCCAAGATTAAATAGGCTTATTGCACATGCTGCAATATTATTGATTAATCAGGAAGGGTGAGGAAGAATGGTTGTTATTGAGAATGCATTATTTATTGAAATATTTTCTAGGCTTCTGTTAAAGGTATGAGAGGCCACTTTGAAATTTCACACTAGAGTGTGGTTGGTGGTAGCACATTTCACTAAGACATTTCTGGAACAAAGGCAGCCTAACAAAGGCAAATGTCATGCTACAGGGAAGTGGCATGAAATTGTGGAAAATAAAAGTTTTAGAGCCAAACATATGGGTTTGAGAATGACTCTACCACTCACTGGTTATATAAAATGGAGTAGGAAACATAAAGATTTACCTGGCAGGGGCATGGGTTATGCAGGTCTAGACAGGTGGTGACCTTTAATTTATTACAGAGAGACATGTGAATGATACACTTGTGTTAATAATTTAGCACACTATGCTGAATGTGCAACAGTTATATAGCTGTGTTCTATCACTTCTGGCATTGCTCTAAAGTTTCTATTTGCACAGATGGAGAACAAGACATTAAATTTGCTACTTCAAGGTTTGATATTTTGAAGGTAAGTATTTCATATATTCAAAGTTCAGCCCCCACTTTTTTCTTCTCTTGTGATCTCTCCTTTTCCTTAAAGTGATGCCATGACCTAGGGAAACTTTATGCATGCTCATGGGATGAAGGAAATGAGGTTGGCTGCTTGCCAGTCCATGGGCAAGCCTGGGAGGGGTGGTCCCATTTCCTAGGCACTGGCTTTACTACTCCCCCAGTCTCCTGGTGATGGCAACTTGTCTTTGGGAGTGCCAGAATCCACTCTTTTAGATGGCCAGCTTCCCGTTGCCTCAGATGGGAAGGACTTTGAGGATAGATATATAAAACTGGCCTTATGTAACTGTTCAAAATGTTTTTTTTTTCTTTTGCTAATGGAATCAACATATTAACACTTTTCTCTTTATCTTTCTAAAATGCACATGGAAACTTGAAGTTAAAAATGTATAAGATTATTTTATATGAGTGGTCACCTGATTTAAATGAAACATTAGGCTCCACAGAGTGATGTATAAATAAGTCTTCCTCTGCAGCATGTGTTAAATCATGGTTGTCAAGTACAGTCTTCTCTAAATAGCAAGCTTTTGGGAGTTGCTGATACTCCCTTAGTAGACTCGCATTGTCTGGTTTCCTGTGGTCGGTGATATCACAACCCCCCAAATATATGGAAAAGGCAGGACTATTTAATGCCAGTAACAGAAACTCAATACTTAATTTTTTTTTTTTAAATCAAGAATGTTCAGATTAGTTTGCATATGACTTTTAGCAGGAAGCTGTCAAACCTTGTGAGGATCCAAATTTCTGGCCATTTTCTATTTTCTTTTATTTGTTTGCAAACCTGAAATTCTTTGCCTGATCTTATCTCTTTTGAAATAACCTTGTTATAGGGAACAAGAAGCCAAGAGCAAGCATTAAGCTTTAATTCCTAAATTTTCCTAAAGTTAGAGGTTCTATAGGCACATGGTTGGCTTTCTAATTATTGCAGGCAACATTTTAATCATGCTTTGCCACTGCATCATATGGGTCTCTAGCTTTCTGGTGAGTATATCATTGCTTTCCACTCAATGCCATATATTTAAGTTTTTTCATGGCAATACCTCACTTCAAACTGCACATTTCTGTATTGGTTATATCAGGCTAAATTTCAGTAACAAATAAACTCTAAAATGTATATTGTATCAAGCATAGTAGAGATACATTTCTCATTATAGAAGTTCAAAGTGGGTATTCTGATTGGCTAGCCTTTTCCTTCTGCTCATTAATTTAGAAACCCAGGCCCCTTTTCTCTTGTAGAGCTACCAGTTCCAAGGCATTGTCATCATCTTCATCCAACCAGGAGAAAAAGAAAGACAACCCGAAGGGACACAATTCTTAAAATCCTGACCTGGAAATAACATAGGTTATATACACTCATATTCCATTGACTAGTTTCAGCCATATGACCAAAACTAGCCCAAGAACAACTGAAAAATATAATCTCGCTTGTGAGCAGAATGACAGGAAGGTGAATCTTGAACAACATCTAGTAATCTTGCCACCTTCTCGCACATTCTCTGTGCTCCTACTATATGGACCTCCCTTCAGTTCTGTGGGACAATGACAAATTTCTGCTACAATGGAGGAATTGTCTTTTTTTTTCTCTTTCTTCTACCCAAATGCTCTTCCTACCACTTCTATGCTTACATTAGCTCTCAGCTCTATGATATGTTTCCCTCAAGGAAGTCTGTGTCGGGTCAATTCCTGTGATCTGTGTCCATAGCAGCAAGTACTCTCACTTCCGTGATACTTAGTGTCACTGTCCTCAGAGAGCTGTATTTTATTGTTGTTCAAAATTGTACCACCACCACCTAGCACAATGTCTGGAACATCATTAGTTATTAATTGTTGAATAAATGACTGAATCAGTGAATACATGATGCTCTAAAAGCTTATTCCTTAAGAAGTTTTACCCATGCCCTAGTTTTAGCTCCATTAGTGATATGAGGAAGAGTGCTAGGTATATGTAGAAATAGGGACAGATGTTTCTGAGATTAGCTTTTCTTTGCACAATGTTATAAAGATGATATTAAAAAATGTAGCTAAATATAGAGTGGGAAACAAACACAGCTGATGCTTTGCTACTGATAATTAAGGATATGGAAAATAAAGCAAAACTAGACATACTTAAGAAGGCATTAATTTCATCATTATTTGCAGTACTTTGTCCATTAAAGAGTTTTCTTAGACCAAATAGAAAAATTCTTGGTTTGAATAATATCTTCGATAACTTCCTTCCTAATGTAAAGGTCAATACTAGGCAAAGGGTCTGGGAAATGCTTTAATTACAATACAGAGTTTATGTATACTAATGAGAGAATAGAAATACCACTTACAATTCAGTCCAGAGAAACTTTGTCTGGAGTCAAGGTGTTTTCAGTACAGTAAACCACTGTACATTGAGCTATAGATTGACCTTATTAGACTAACTGCATGTCATTTCAGTCTGGCAGTTTGGATTATCATTTATTTAACACTTTTGGTTTGTATAGTCCTACCACTTTCTCACCATGAACCTAGGATTTGTATATATTTTTCTCACCCAGTGACAGAAGATACCGAAACTTTGTGTAATTTGGGGGTTTTTAAATTGATGTGACAAAGTACCTTAGTTTTCTCTAGTAAATTATATTTCTTTGAAAATTCCAACTGCCAATCTTGATTATATGAATTTTTAAAAAAATTCTGAGACCAAAAGGATTAGAAGTCAGAACAGGTTCAGAATATAAAAATAGTTAATGCAACCTTTTTTATTAATTTAGGCAATATTTATTTTGCTAGGCTCTGTTCTGTGAAAAAAAAAAAAAAAGGTTTCCTATTGTCACGGACCTGGTATTAATCATGTATTTTTTTGTGTTGCATGTGAAATCATGTGCATTGAACATGATCAGAGGCCAGTCATTATGTGAAATGTCAGGATGGGGAAGATTGAGAGAATATGCTCCCTGACATCAGAGAACATACATGCTAGTGTGTGGAGGACATCTTCAACTAACATTTACTGAGGCAATATGTGTTAAAATTAGCTTGGAAGGGGCGCCTGGGTGGCTCAGATGGTTAAGCGTCTGCCTTCGGCTGGGGTCATGATCCCGGCGTCCTGGGATCGAGTCCCACGTCGGGCTCCCAGCTCAGCGGGGAGCCTGCTTCTCCCTCTGACCCTCTCCCCTCTCGTGCTGTTTCTCTCTCGCTCGCTCTCTAAAAAAAAAATAGATAAAATCTTAAAAAAGAAAAATTAGCTTGGAAGAGTATCTAAACATTTGTAGCCATGGCATGTTTTTTAGCATAAAGACTTGGCCAAAAGTTATCTCTGGTGAATAGTATTTCTATTAGTACTTATTTAAAAATAGTCAATCCTAAGTAATCTACCTACATGAAGAGGACATGTAGAAACCAGAAAAGATCTGAGAAAAAAAATTAGAAAAAAATATTTCAGCACTTGAGAAGTTACTGGTAGCACAGCAATGATAGGTGAAAAGCATATTTATGCAAACTTAACTATATATTATTTAATGCCAACCAGTGCTGTCATCAATAAGCTAGACTTTCCTTTTCTGGTCCCTATTGCATTGCACCTCTACCTACTTTTCACCATAGGTCTTCTATTTTGGCCTGATATAAGACAGGAGGTTAAGACATCAGTAGAACTTGCCTTGAATGTATAGAAAAGAGAGAGTATGATATTATTTTCTCAAGGATTATCAGAAGTATTTCTATGCGTGTCCCTCAGAATAACTTTTTCTTCCTCTACTCATTACTCCTAAATATTTCTGGTCCCCGTTAGTCTTTGTGGTTGTGCAAAAGGCTTCATGTCTCTAGAATAAAGGTATAATTTAAATCCTATAGAGATGCCCATCTCTCCAAAATAATGCATCTAAATTAAGAATCTGCAAATAGATTGTGGCGGAGTAAACACAGTATTATCCTCAAAGGGAGAAAACATTTTACAAATAATTATATAACCGTGTACTCAGGATGGGTTACTAAATTATCAGAATGTTCCATGAAGGTGCGCCTGGGTGGCTCAGTTTGTTGAGTCTGCCTTCAGCTCAGGTCATGATCTCAGGATCCTGGGATCAAGCACCACATCAGGCTCCCCACCTGTCTGTTGGGCTACCTGCTCAGCGGGGAGTCTGTTTCTCCCTCTTCCTCTGCCTCCTCCCCACTGCTCATGTTCATGCTCTGAATTGGTCTCTCTCTCTCAAATAAATAAATAAAAATTTAAAAATAATTTTAAAAAAAAGAATGTTCCATGAAGTTCAGGGAAAAGATGATCAGTAAATCTCAAAGTAAACTGATAGAAGTATTTTTCAAAATGCAGATCAGAACATTATTATCAATCTAGAAATATATGCAATCTCCCTATGTCATTTTATTCACTGTAATGTAGGTTTCAGAGTGGAAGTATACAAATCTTTCTTCATCACACCGTGTTGCTCTTTTTTACTTCTGGATGGCCAGTTATAGTATTCATTTCGCAGGATTCAGAAATGCGGGTGAAAACCCTTATCTGAAAACCATTTGGCATTTAATCAGCTTCCCTTGAAATTCATCCTCACATTTTAGACTTTTCAGATGCCATTGTTTGGTACAGCGACCATGATACCAAGTTTTACATTTATCAGGCCATCTTCCTTGCTGAGGCATTCTCTCCTAGAGAGAATGGATTGTAGCCTGCTGTGACGATTGTCCTTCGCACACATGTTCCGTCACAGACACTGGGAAGACAGAAAGCAGCAGGGAGGCAAGGTCCCTTTACTGGAGTACAAATGCCCATAACTGTGCTCCTCCCAGTCATATGTCTCCAGGGCTTATTCAGACTGGGAGACTGGGAACTGCCTACAAGCTCCTCAGCCTTTGTGTCCCAGCCTGAGCTGTGTGCTGCACCCCGAGATTGCATAAACTCCTTGATGCTCAGCATTCTCCCACTTTCTACCCAGAGCACCAGGTGACATGAACAGACTGAGGACTCTGAAGGATTCTCCTCTGCTTGGAATTCAGGGACTTAAGTTCATTACCTGCTCCACAGGGCAAGGGCAATTCTCAGGAGTAGACATATTGTCGTGGTGAGGTTGAAATGTGTTGTACAAATAAGCCAAAGATGGCCTCTCTGTATTGGCGTTTAGGTTATGTCTTTGCTGCAGGCTGAGACCCATTAACTCAAAAGTCCACTGATGCCCAACTCAATTTTTTACACATACAACTATTTTATTTTTTATTTTTTTAAAATTGTTTATTGTTATGTTAATCCCCATACATTACATCATTAGATTTAGATGTAGTGTTCCATGATTCATTGTTTGTGCATAACACCCAGTGCTCCATGCAGAATGTGCCCTCCTCAATACCCATCACCAGGCTAACCCAACCTCCCACCCCCCCACATACAACTATTTTAAAAAATAGTCCGAGCAAGCAAAATTTTAGCCATTTAGCGTCTGATTGTTTTGCATGCCCTGTGAAACCTCACCTTGACAGATCACCTATTGAAAAGACCCACTGCCATTATAAGGTCTCAACTCCCTGCTGCCCTATAGAGTTCTCTGACCCAGAGACTCCCTGCCGTCCTGCTGAGTGACATCACCTAGATGTCTAAGCCCCTCCCTGATCCTCCTCTCCCTCGGGACTTAGCTTGCCTTCCTCCCCTCTGTGTAGTGACACCCACTCTTCACCTCTCCCCCAACCTCTCCAACCAGAGCCACAGCCTCTGTACTTCTGCTATATGAGAACATGTCAAAGCTAAAGTTGGTTTGTGTTACTACCACCTCATGGTCAGATCTTTCTCCTAGATTAGCCCCCAGAACCCTTACACAAAGCCATTTGCCAGAGACAGTAAAAAAAGCCCCTTCAAGCAGTTTTTCATGCCAGAGGCTTGAAATTTTTATTTCTGGGAGAAGAAATTACAACAAAATGCTGAGATAGGGGGAAAAAATGGTGATCGCCAGGTAATAGCTGAGGAGACTTGGTGGTAGATACATATGAAACCCACATCCTGTATCTTCCTGGAAATGAATGAGAAGAATTTTTTCTTAAAAGATTTTATTTATTCATTTATTTGAGAGAGTGAGAGAGAGAGAGAGAGGGAGAGCACACGAGAGGGGGGAGGGTCAGAGGGAGAAGCAGACTCCCTGCCGAGCAGGGAGCCCGATGCGGGACTCGATCCCGGGACTCCAGGATCATGACCTGAGCCGAAGGCAGTCGCCCAACCAAAGGAGCCACCCAGGCATCCGAGAAGAATATTTTTAGTGAAGCTGAATTCTTGCCATATAGGATGAAGTGAAAGTCAGTAAATAAACATAAGTTACTTATACACATTCCATATAGTTACCATAGAGCTTCTACTCACCAGGGTTTTCTAGTATGGGGAGCTACCCAACAAAACATCAGCCCAGCATCCTAGACTATTGGTTTGCATCCTCCTCAGAATCTTCCCTGGAGTGTAATCTCAAACTGGTCTCCCTACATGGGGGGCAAGGAGAGACCAAAGAAAGAGGCAGACTAGTCCAGGTTGGTAGGTGGCAGGTTTAACTAGCCAGGGGATTTACTTATGAGGCTTACCTTGGTTGGCCACAAGATAGATGAATATCTGTACCTGCACACCAAATATTTTAAGTTTGTATAGAGGTCTTAACTGGGTTCAGTCATAGACACACTCTGGATAGTTTCAACACCACGGTATTATCTCAAGGCTATGTCCTCGGGCAGCTTCTGACATGGGGAAGGCAAGTGGAGTGCCCGTCCCAAGGATAGAAGAGGGGGTGAGGAGCCTCCGATTGCCTGGGCCCACCTCAAAGGTCCAACTGGCAGTCAGATCTTTTTGATGACGTCCTCTAGCAACTGTGGGAATTTTCATCATGTGAGCAGAGCTTCTTGGTATTGGATCTGTGTGACAGATTCTTGGGATAGGCTTCAGGAGACAGGGCTTTGTAAACCACCTGAATTTAAGTGCAAAAATGTGTGGAGACACCTAAAGTACATGTCACAGAGTCTGCTGGTGGTCTCTTAATGTCCAAATTCCCAATCTTCCTTAGATGTCCCCGTCTTCTTTGCAGTTGGTATGGTCATACTTTCCAGCCAATGAAATGTTAAGTGGAACTAATATACAAACTCTGTAAGGCATCTTTAAAAGAATAGACAATGTCCTTCTTTATCCTCTCTTCTCTCCTGCGGGCCAGAATATAAACAAAATAGCAGGAGTTGCAACATTTCCTGGGCCATGAGTGGCCTTAGAAGTCATAGCAGGAAGAGAGGAAAAAATGAAACAAGATGAAACCAGAGAGGGAGACAAACCATAAGAGACTCTTAATCTCAGGAAACAAACTGAGGGTTGCTGGAGTGGGGGGTGGGGTGGGAGGGATGGGGTGGCTGGGTGAAAGACATTGGGGAGGGTAGGTACTATGGTGAGCACTGTGAATTGTGTAAGACTGATGAATCACAGACCTGTATCCTTGAAGCAAATAATACATTATATGTTAATAGAAAAATAGTAATAATAAATAAAAATTAAAACAAAAGGAAATGAAAGTCATGTACAGTAAAGCCGCAAGATGGAACTGCCTTGGTTTCCTACGCCACGTGGATGCCCAATTACCCTTGCACTGCTTATCTTCAAATTATTACATGAAAGAAAAATGCTCTCTTAAATGATCTCTTTTAGGGATGCCGGGGCGTCTCAGTTGGGTAAATGTCTGCCTTCCACTCAGGTCATGATTCCAGGGTCCTGGGATCAAAACCTGCATCCTGCTCCTTGCTCAGTGGGGAGCCTGCTTCTCTGCCTGCCGTTCCCACTGCTTGTGCTCTCTCTCTCTCTCTGACAAATAAATAAATAAATAAAATCTTAAAAAACATTAAATGATCTCTTTTAAGTTTGGGATTTTGTGTTTCATCTTAGCCTATTTCTCAGGGATGCAGTGCATTTCTGGGGACTATTTCTACATTTTTCATTTATTTCTTACAAAGGCCTTGCTGAAATATTTACTAACTTCTTGACTAGTAGTCTGCCCCTAATGGGACAGAAAACAGTAAAATAAATAAATAAGTAAGTAAATAAATAAATAAATAAATAATCTGACAAGCCTTTTTGGGGGGTTTGTTTGGATCCTGATCATTTGATGATATTGAATGCAAGTTAAGCTAACCCTTTAGTACTAGTGACTAGTCACTCCATGTTCAGATTTCAGGAAGAGCTATGGTTTATATCTATTATGAACCAAGGACTTGGCATTTCAGTCATTTTCTCTGTGAGCTTCAATTTACTACTATCCAAGGATACTGGAACAAAATATATAGTTATTTGCTGCTGGGCAAAGATTAATGGAAAGAGGCCACTGAATTGAAGTGGCCGGAGAAGCAACTTGTAAAAAACATGGTTGCAAGTGCACGGGAGTTTTGAAGACAGTGAGAGACTTCATCAAATTGTGAAATGTTCATTTTAGAGGTACTAATTTTTTAGTGAGAACAACTTGTGAGGAAAGGGGAAGTGGATTCGTACATGAAAGTATGTATAGTATATGATGTCCATGACTAGTACGTGATTAATTAGTATATGATGTTCTGTGTTTTCCTTGGCTGGTATTTCCTCTTGGTCTTAGTGTTATTATTTTAATGTTTAGCTTTAAATAATTATCAAGAGGATTGTGAGTATGCTTGTAGTATTCTGAGTGCTAGTCTTAACTGTGTAACTTTTCTATGAAAGGTCCCCTACTACAATAACTTTATTAACTTTATTAGTATAACTTTATTAACTTTTGGGAATCCCATATTTTTCCTGAAAGAGAAATTATATTTTAAAATAAATGTTAATAGGAAGTCATACTGAACATATAAAATAAAGTTATATGTTACAAGCTTGTGAAAATATATATGAAACGCTAAATCAAGTATACGGTACATGCATGTACTCTATAAATATCAGCTATTATTATTGTTATTATTAGTTGCTATAAAGTGCCATTTGTAATCAGAAAGAGATACCTATATGTACTTCCAGTTATCTCTCTAGCAGTATATATCTGGATAAAATATTACAATTCAATTTCTACAAATTTTGAGCTTAAAAAATCAAAATAGGTTATTTGTATAGTAGATACTGTTAGCTAAGAGCAAAGTATTAAACAAAACATAAAGGTATATGCACAAAATCTCTGTCAACAATTCAGTAAAACTCATAGGGCAAATTTCCTGCCTAAAATTATTAAATAATTTATAGAAAAGACATGTAAGTGAATAGTAGAAAAATCAACCAGCTGTTTCATTAATAACCACTGTCAGAAATTTCATATGCATATAATACATAATTGAATATTGTCAATGGGTTATGCTATTATTTTGTAAACAATACTAGTTTGATATTATGACTTCTCTACTGTAATATTTTGCCAACTTAATAGTGAAAAAAATGGCACATCACTGTTTTTACCTTCATTTAAATTATTAGAAAGTTTGAACACTTTTCACATTCATTATTTACCTACATTTTTTCTTTTGAGAATTATTTGGTCAATTATTGATACATTCATTTATCTAAGGTTCTTTAAAATTAAAGATTTTCACCCTTTGCCTGATAAGAATTTAAAAATTTTAGAGTGGTTTCTAATAATTTTTACTTCATAGTGTCTACTTACCCATTAAAAAGATTTTTGAAGACTCATCTGTAGTTCCTTTCAGTATTTTTTACCTTTTTGTTACTTTCATTTGTCTTTATCTTCCCCAACGATTTGAAATGCTACCCTCCTCACATTCTTAATTCTTGTATTACCAAGACCTGTTTTCAGCTTTCCTGCGCTCTTCCCTTCACCCCCCTCCCTCGTTCTTTTCTTCTCTCTCTCCTTTTGGTTTATCTGTCCGCCTTGGCCTGCACTTATACCATACTTTAAAATTACAATATCTTTATAATATGTTTTAATGTTGTCAGAGTTAGTTACCAATTATTACCCCATTATCTTAGTTACTCATAAAGTACATAATTTAACCATTGTAAGTCACGATCAAGAACGCAAAGGTCAAAAATTCAGGTTAGCTCAGGAGCACCGGGGTGGCCCAGTCGGTTGAACCTCCGAATCTTGGTTTCGGCTCAGGTCATGATCTCAGGGTCCTGAGATTGAGCCCCGTGTCAGGCTCCATGCTCAGCGTGGAGTCTGCTTCAGATTCTCTCTCCCTCTCCCTCTGTCTCTCCCACTTGTGCTCTCTCTCTCTCTAAAATAAACAAACAAATCTTTAAAAAACTTAGATTAGTTCAAATTGTAATATAACTGAAATTTTAATATTCTGTGTTTGTAGACAAATAAGAAAATAAAATTAAAGGTCTTATACATATTTATTAGTGAAGGTACTAGAATCTCATGTGTGTTCTGAGCCTGCATGTGCATTACAAAAATGAAAGCAGAAAATTTATACTGGACATTGAAATTTGCCTATTACTAGCATATAGATTAATATGCCAAGTTGGGTGGACTTTAATGATAATTTATGATGCAGTTACTAGAGCAGATAAAATTAATGAATCGTTATACTCAGTATATGTCACAAAATGTTGTCAGCTATAATGCAACCATTTAAATAAATGGGACTAAATTAAAGTTAGCAGCCAAACTTTTGGTGACTTAAATCTTTTATTGCTCTAACTTTCCAAAAATGCAGCATTTCTCCTTAGCACAGTCTGTCACTAAAAGGAAAGGTTTATGTTAAATAGATAAGAGAAAATTCCTCGGAAATTAAAAAAGAAAAAAGCAAGAAACTCTCATAATAGCAAACAGATTTTCCCTCTAATATTCACCATATTTAAATCAGAAAAAAAATCCTTATTAGAGCTGTTTTAGTATTTTTCAATCTTTAGAATAATCATACTATTTAATTAAATGACTGAAATTTTTTCCAGGACTGAAGGTTATAAGAAATATGGCTGCCACAAGAAGTATAAGAATTTCAAAATAAATGTTATGGGTCATTTCTTTGCCCTATATTTCAGCTTGATGAATATCAGTAACAATCACTGATTACAATTTATTTGTAAAAAATTGACGGATTTATATAGATCATAATACTTTTGTTCAGTTTGGGGAATTTACAATCACAATCATTTATAAGAAGAAAAAGAAAAACAATGACAGGTAGAGGAAGAAAAAAAAAACAATGATTAGCTTCAAAAGACAAGAATATAAGTGAAAATAAACCTATAACAAAAATATTATGCCATATTATGTTCATTCACTTGGGTTCCTAGTGTTGAATGATACCGCCTTTCTCCCTGCACAAAAAATACGTACCTTTTATTCTGTTTGAGTTATGTTAGTTAGAAAGATGCAGAGAGTTTCGGTTTCTGGTGTTCATTCTGAAACTGTTCATGTACTATTTGTTTACTCTCAGTTGAATTGGTTTGAAAAGAGTTAGATTAATAGCCCTGTAAACATAGCCCTGTGCCATTCGGCTATTATATTAGTCTAGTTTAGTTTTGTTTTCTTGAAATAGGCTGTTGGTTGGAAGACTTGAATATACGTTATATGTAACAAAATGGTGACCCAAAGTGGAATCTCACTATTTTCTAACCCAAGAGTTCAATAGATAAGAGGGAATGTATGTTTACTTTTTCTTAATGTTTACTGTTAGATATAACCAAACACTCTACAGCAAGCAGAATGACCTTTCCTTAGCCCTCCAGAAAACAATTCTCCATATGTCTGCATTGATGTATTTTGTCTTTTACTAGGTCTTTTCTTCTTACCGCCTTTCCTTTCTTCTCTTACTCTATTCTAGTCTTTTTATCCTCAAATCAGCTCTGGTTTTTGTTGTTGGGTTTTTTTATTTGTTTGTTTGTTTTGTTTTAAATTTCCAGGAAGTATTATTTATTTAAGTCATAGCCTTCCAGGTTTGGAATAATTTTTATTATCAGAGCCATTCATCCCACATCATATTAAACCTGCTAAAATGCATCTACATTCTATATTAAATATAATTTATATATAACTATAAAGAGGTTCAGTAATGATATGTTATAGATATTTAATCAATCTTTTATTAAGTTTAATTTCACAGTTTTTAAAAAATATTATTTATTTGAGAGAGCGAGAGAACAACAGGGGAGGAATGGCAGAGGAAGAGGGAGAAGCAGACTCCCCACTGAGCAGGGAGCGCAACATGGAGCTTGATTTTAGGGTCCCGGGATCATTACTTGAGCTGAAGGCTGATGCTTAACTGACTGAGCCACCCACGTGCCCCTAATTTCACAGTTTTGTTTTTGTATTTGGACCTAACACTTTTGTTCAAATATCAAACATTTTTTGTAGGCATTGGAAAAGAAAGCTCACAGAACTTAAACACTGTGCCTAATAAATTAAAACGGACTGGAATTTCATAACTGAAGGTTCCCCCCCTCCTAATTTGTAGTATCTATCCTGAAATAGCTATCATTTCAGGGTTCTTCACCCAGTTCTGATCACCTTCTATTCACCCTATTGGTGAAGGAGGGACCTTTTGTTCTAACCAGTATGAAAAGGCTGAATGCGTGACACCTGACACTGGACAGATGACATTGGCAGCATTTTATTTATCACACATGCTCACAGTGCAGAGGAAGAGGACACTGCTGACCCTGCAGAGCCACATGAGGCGAGGAGTCAGGAGCAGAGTGAACAAGTCGGCACGGTGGGAGGCGGGCTTTGTGGTGGCAAGAGGATGAGGGGACCTGTGATTTCCTCAGGATCACATGATTGGCTTGTTTGTATAATTGTTTTGCTGGCAGGGAGTTGAATCCCTTTAGATTGAGGACCAGGTGGGGTGAGGATGCTCTCACTTGGCGGGGAATGAGCCAGGTGGAGAGGCTTTCCTGTTGGGTGGGGGACATATGTGGTGAGAGCAGGGTGACTCATAGCTAGGCCTGTGGGGATCTGTGAGGGTCAAAACTCTCAAGGCAGCACATAGAATCTCAAGCCTTATAAAACACATTTACCTTCCAGATCTTTCCCTTTCCTCTCTGCCACCGAACCCTAGCGCCCAGAGAACTCTGGCCAGAGGTTAGGCCCATAGCTAGATGGTCTGTTCTGAAATCACTGTTCACTGCAGTATGATATCATTTTTCTTCTCTTCTTAAATAATGAAATATGTGCTGTCCAAAAGAGAAGACTGGTTAAGCAAAGATTATCAAAATAATGAAATCTGGTGTTCTATGCTTTTAGTTGGTATGTTTCACAAGTGCTAGGTTCACACCCTTGTCATCTCTGAGTCTTCTTTTCCCTGGTTTATGTCTTTACATACATCCCTCTATAATTTTATACCTCAGGGAGAAAGCTATGGATGGGCATTTAATTTTTCATGTAATTATTGCAGTTTTAATTACCATTTTGGTTGTTACCAATACTTTGTATAATATATTAATTTCTTAAATTAGTAGCATATTTATTTTCCACAAAAATATTGTCTGTTTAGGCAAAAAAAAAAAAGGAAGTAATAATTATAAGAGACCACTCAGGGCATATGTTACATTTACTTTTGATATTATTTCTAATACTTGAAAGGGCTACTTTTTCTTTCCTAACAAGGACTGAATTGTTAAGAGAAGGCAAACTGGGTAATAGCAGAGAGCATGCAGCAGATAAGTAGCAAGCCTGCTTCTTAGTCTATCTCATGAGTGATAGAATTAGCCCCCACAAAATATGTCATAAACTTAAAGTGTCTGCACTTGGGGCATCCAGGTTGCTCAGTTGGTTAAGTGTCCAACTCTTGATTTCGGCTGAGGTCATGATCTCAGAGTTATGAGATCAAGCCCCGACGAGTTGCGCTTTGAGCTGGGTGTGGAGCCTGCTTGAAATTTTCTCTCTCTCTCTCTCTCTCTCTCTCTCCCTCTGCCCCTATGATACCTCTAAAAAAAAAAAAAAGTCTGCTCTTGATCAAACAGATCATACAGTGCCCAGTATAGCATGGACACTGACAATGGGCGCTCTCTGCTCAGAATGAATGCTGTCTGTTTGGATCAAAATGAGGTTCTGTGGACTCTTGCAGTGCTGTGTGTGACACCCCAAGTTGCTGGATTATGAGGAGGTGATGGGGAAGGTGTACCAGTGCATCACAGTTGAGTGTCTGCAGTCTACAACGGGAGAATAGTAAGAGCCTACTCTTGAATCTTAAGATTTGAGTACCCAGATATTTTCCTTCTACCTTGTGGTCAGCATATACTGGACAGTGGTTTATACTCCTAAATTTGGGAACCTAAATCATGTTATTTTAGGTTTTTATAACATCAATTATTTGCCCACATTTTAAAGTTATTAAAGAGGCATGTCTTGACTAGTTTAATCAGTCATCCTTTAGAATTCATTTCTACAGATGAATGAAACAGATACTATGCTGGTCTGTCGTCTCTTTTGCAAATCTGTTTATTTACCTCAACACTTCAAATCTGGTACCTTTAAAGCAGCATGGGAGAACTTACACTATCATATATCAAGACTGGAAGACTATATCTTTGCTTTAAATGCCTCGCCATGTTTTTGCTATGTGATCTTAGTCTTGGATTCTATTTCTCCACACTTTTAATTCTAGACTTAATCATGAGGTCTTCTTTGGCTAATAGAATGTGGTTGGGAGTGAGAATGTACCAGTTCTGTTCATCCCTCTTGTGTTTCGACACTGGCATGAAAAGAATGTTACTTAGCTGTCCCTTCGCTCCAAGGAATTTTAGAGACACATGGATCAGAACTGGATCCAACTTATAGCTTGTAGCCCAGCCCAGCAAACCCGCAGAGAGATGAGAAAAAACTAAATGATTGTAGTTTTAAATTATAGAGTTTGTAGTATTTTTTTTTTAAGGCAGCATTATTGTGACATTATTTTCCTGGTGCACAGACCTATCAAAGCACTATAGCAAAATAAGTCAATCAGAGAAAGACATGTATCATATGATCTCACTGATATGAGGAATTCTTAATCTCAGGAAACAAACTGAGGGTTACTGGAGTGGTGGGGGGTGGGAGGGATGGGGTGGCTGGGTGATAGACACTGGGGAGGGTATGTGCTATGGTGAGCGCTGTGAATTGTGTAAGACTATTGAATCACAGACCTGTACTTCTGAAACGAATAATACATTATATGTTAAAAAAAAAAAAAAAGGAAGAAGATAGCAGGAAGGGAAGAATGAAGGGGGGGAAATCGGAGGGATAGACGAACCATGAGAGACTATGGACTCTGAGAAACAAACTGAGGGTTCTAGAGGGGAGGGGGGTGGGGGGATGGGTTAGCCTGGTGATGGGTATTAAAGAGGGCATGTACTGCATGGAGCACTGGGTGTTATATGCAAACAATGAATCATGGAACACTACATCAAAAACTAATGATGTATGGTGATTAACATAACATAATAAAAATAAATAAATTTTTAAAAAGCGCTATAGCAACTGAGATGGCATCATAAATATGTGGCATTACAAACTTTAACATATTAAATGCATCAAACATACACCATGGCCAAATTCTAGAAATTAAAGGATTTGCTACTACAAATAATTCATCTTGTAAATAATATGCTAGCAGGAGAGATCTGTCCAACTGAATCTGTAGAACTCAAGTAAACTTCCAGAAAATAGGCAGAATATTTTGAATTTTCACACAAACTACTGGAATTTCAATAAGCCAGAATTTCTGTAAGAAAGAATGACCTCCTTGAGTGTTTATGCAATTTAAACCCATCAGAATAAAATCTATCCTCTGTCACATAATTGATATTGCTTGGGACTGGGTGGTCTTCACTATTCATATAACCATTACAGCCCAGAATTGAGTATTATCAACAGGAACCAGGAAAACATTATTCTGGATTTTGCAGTATTTAATATCCTGTATTTGCCTAAGATCAGTGTTAAAACTATGGTGGTAAAAAGACTGTAGTTAGTAATAACAGTTTACCCTGAAAGTTGCTTAGGTAAAAATTGAGAAAGATATGGGTCTGGAGAACAAGAGAAACATGATTTATTTTCGTGGATGTTGTTATTTTATGAAAGTGTATCATATATGCTACCTTAAAAAAGAATCCAGGCTTTTGGGAAAAAAAAAATTCTAATGCCTTCATAAACATGAGAAGCAGGGTGTAAGTCAGACATATAGAGATGAATAAAAGTGATTTCGAATTCTGGAAAAATAAAGTTAATCACTTGAAGCAGAATTTTCAAAGAGAGCATTTATTCTTATCAGTGAAACTTTAATCTTTTAGTGATCAAAATTCATGATGGGGAAATTTCTGAACAACTTGAAGATGTTTGCTACCAAAGTAGAGTGTGTTTCAGTTTCATTAACATGGTCTCCCACCTTCCTAATAAAACGTTCAGCCCATGGTATTTTAAATTAATTGAGGTGCTTGGCTCCTTTTTGATATAACAGTGATAAGTATAAATATGCTGGTGATTTTGACCATCTGGAGACAGGTGAATCGTCATTCCATTCTGAAGGATATTTCCTGCTTCACTACACTACTTACTGACCCAGAAAAAAACTGCTTCATAACAACCCATGATTTTTTTTTCGAAGCTAGGAAACATGCATTTAAAAATAGTGCTAAGAAAATCACTATGGAGTAAGTCTGAACAAACTATTTTCCAAGCACTGCAGGTCTGAGTTATGGAGGTGTGACCTAACAAATCTAGCTTTAACAAAAAAACATGTGGTTAAGGTTTTACAGGATCTCTCTGCTTTAACAGATTTTCTTTCTAATTCCTTAATTTTTAAGTTTTCCTAGCTAGATAAATTATTTACATTTTTAGTTCTTTTCCTCCTTCCAGTTTATTTTTCTGTTTTATCTTCTATATTTGTGTTTTAACAGTTCTCTAGAATCCAATAGTGCCTAAAAGCTTGTTTTTGTTGTTGGGTTCTTATTCTTTCTTTCTTTTCCCTTCCTTCCTTCCTTCCTTCCTTCCTTCCTTCCTTCCTTCCTTCCT
>NC_058415.1:38176145-38299718 GCF_002201575.2 Neomonachus schauinslandi | reverse complement strand
CCTTCCTTCCTTCCTTCCTTCCTTCCTTCCTTCCTTCCTTCCTTCCTCCCTTTGCCAATAAGATAATTTTCTCATTCTTTTCTGTAAAATTTGAATGTAGGTGAAGTCTAAATCTGTATACACCGCTGAAATATTCAAACTGCGGCATTTATTTTAGGGTTCAAATGACTAATAGCACCTTGGACAGGATGAATGACAGGAGGTGAATAATAGAATCAGCCCATTACTTGGCTTGGGGGAACAGATTTGTAAGAAGAAAGGTTACAGTGTAGCTACTGTTATTTTCCTTAGGGCAGAAAATGAAAGCTAAAATTAGCTTTCACTCTGACAATTAAGTGTCTAAACAAGTATGAAGAGAACTATATTCTAATTTTGATCTTTATAATTTTAAATGTTGCAATTTTATAGTTCCTTGAAAAACACCTGGTGTTCCATTAAAAGTAAAGGTGTGAAGGTGTGTGTGTGTGTGTGTGTGTGTATGCACAAATTAGCTTAGGGAAGTTGTTATAATAATGTTCCATATTAATATCATGTATATTATCTGATATTTTATGGATTGATAATTTTACATAGGATACTTTAAATAAATGTCCATTTATTTCATTGAGTATTAAATCAATTTATAGAACTGTCTTTTTAAATTTTTTTATTAACATATAATGTATTATTTGTTTCAGGGGTACAGCTCTGTGGTTCATCAGTCTTACACAATTCACAGAGCTCACCACAGCACATACCCTCCCTAGTGTCCATCACCCAGCCACCCTCTCCCTCCCACCCGCCTCTACTCCAGCAACCCTCAGTTTGTTTCCTGAGATTAAGAATCTCTTATGGTTTGTCTCCCTCTCTGGTTTTGTCTTCATTTTTCCCTCCCTTCCCCTATGATCCTGTCTTGTTTCTCAAAATCCTCATATCAGCACTGTCTTTTAAGACTTATTTTAACTTGTAAAAAAAATCTATTTTAACTTGTAATTGACTTATAAAGAGAGAGTGCAGATAAAAATTAAGATTCAAAATTTAAGTAAAAAGTAGACAAAATCTTTGCATATAGTACATGAACACAAAAAAGTATTACCTTAGACACAATTAATGCCATTGATCAAGTTAGAATTTGGAGATTTGGGCATTTTATTGGCTTTATGACTAACTTAGGGTAGTGAAGCATTCCCCAGGGAGAAGAAAGAGCTGTTGCAAACTGTGTACGTACAATGAAGCATGAGTGTGAAGTGGGGTATCTGAGTACTTGGAAAAGTGTGAGGGTTTTACAGTACCTAGAGTAATAGCACTTTAAGGACATAACTCATACCATATTTCAGTGTTCGAATGTTCATCTCATAGCTCAATTTAATTTTATTGAACAAATGTCCAAACATATTCATTGCATGTGACAATGAATAACAGAAACAATTTAGAGATGCATGGTTTCTCATTTGCTAGGACTAAGCATTTAAAAACCCTTTTATTTTATTATAGAAGGATATTAATTCTGAATATAGTAAAGGACAGAAATGATGAGATTCTTATCCATATTAACAACATATTTGTAGTAGTAAACCCAATATTATGGAATGTGAAAATAAAAGTCGTGACAAAAGATTGCATGCCAATTATATGTGCTATCCCAGTTCTTCAGTAGTGAGTGTACTCCTTATCAGCCTGCTTCAAAAGTGTTTTGAGTTATTTGAGCATAAGAAATACTAAATGAAAAACTAATAATGTACTATATGTTGGCTAACTGAACATAATAATAATAAAAAAGAAATACTAAATGGAAACAAAAATTGTATTAATTATATAAGCTCTTACATATTATGATTAAAAATAGAAAATCTAAATGTTTAGATTCACTACAATAATGTAATTTGAATCATAGCAATGATATATATATATATACCCTCAATATCTTGAGGACATTCATACTCAAAAGTTAATAATATGCCCATTTCACAAAATAATGTAGTAGGATTAAAATTTAGTTTTCTTTTAGTTCAAGCCGGTGTTTCTTTACTTGTTCACCTAACAGGTTCTAACATTCTTCCCCCTCTCCACCTCCTTCCAACATTTTCCTCCAACAAAATTTTATGCTAAATCACAATATAGAAAAGAGTTAAAAATCAGAGCTCAGGGTTGCATGGAGGACCATGGCACAGAGCTGCACTCACTCATCCCCTAACCCCTGTCTGTATCTACCTGAGGCACAGCGCAGAATGCAGCCTGCTGTCTACCCAGAATCTGTTGAGACTCACTGCACAAAAGCATACTACCTCTCCAAATGAAGGGCACAGAAACTAACAATGACCATATGCCTATTAATTGCCAGATGTTGTACATAATATAAATCATGTACTTTTCAATAAAAACGTATTTTCTATGATGCTAAGACCCTGGCATCACATGTGTCTACAATGCTCCTGGAGCACCTAGATATGCAAGAAATCATAGGCTAATTGGACTACAGAGGAGTATAGCACTAGAATAGCATATAGAACCTAATAGTTGGCATATTAATAAATGACTTCTATTATTTTGTATTGTCAATGTCTCATAACCCTCCGAATGCCAGATTTGCTGGTAAAACAGTGCAAGTCCCCAAGGGACTCTCCTCCTTGCATTATCTAGTTCCCAGTCTGCATTTTCAGACTTTTCATGTTCATGTTGACTTAAGGGAGATGACTAGACATAAAATTCTCGGAATCAGATCTTCCAGCCCAAAGTGTGAGATGAAGGGGGGGGGGGTGGAAAGTTTAGCTTTCTCCGAGATGAGGAAATATGGAATATTTGGAAAGAGTCTCCCTCACCACTCTCCCCTCTCCGCCCCCCCAGTAAAATGTCACTCACTGCATGTCCTGGGTTTTGAATCATGAGATCTGTACTTTCTTTCCTTTCCCATGGAACAAGGCAGAGGGGCTTTAAATAGATGCGCAACCCCCTGTGTTCCTACCTGTCACCGTATAAGCAGTCTTCATCAATCCTCTTTTGTACCTGTGATCTTTGGTGCATCATGAACAGAAGTGTGCAGATCTAGTTCCTTCTCTCCAGTAGAAGACCCCTTCCTTTTCTTATGAGAGCAAAGGTTTACTAAACATATACAAGATTACTGATACAAACAACCTCATTATTCTCAGGCTGCTAACACAGCCTTCACCAATGAAGGAATCTAATTAGTTCAGCCTCTTTGTCCTATTAGAACTGATAAGGGGGATTGTTGAAACTTCCTCTCAGGCTCATGCTGTGCTTGGAAATGACCTGATAAAAGACTCTCACTGTGCAGTACATAGAGGTGGTCTCCAAAAGCTTTTTCCAAAATCTCTTACACTTAAAAAAAATCTCATTTCCTTCGATAATTCCTAGACAGCTGTGCTCATGTCAGAGCCTTTGCGATGGACCTGCATAAGGAAACACCGGGCGGGGGAGGGGGGGAAGGAAGAAAAAAAAGAAAAATGTGAAACACCTGGTTTTGGCAGATTTTTCTCTCACCAGAGGAGGCAGGTTTTAGTGCCATCTGGTCGGCCACCATGTTCTGCTCGTCCTTCTCCCCAGCACACTCCCCTGTGGGCTGCCCAGGACCAGGCCAGCAGCAGATTGCAGCCGACCCTGCCCTGCCACCATCCTGGGATTCCAAGCCCTGCAGCCGGCCTCTGCCTCCAACGTGTGTCCGTCTGCACGCTCTCCTTTTGACCTTCTCAAATAGTATTTAAAACGGCAATTACATTGACTCTCCTGAGCTATTTAAAATCTTTTAAGTGTTTAAATAAATTGTTTTAACAAGTTGACCTTTATCTGTACCCGATGAAACTAGGCCAAACAAACAAACAAATAATTTTGGCTTGTGACTGAAGGAGAAATTGCCATCTTAGCACTTTTCCTAGAGTCCCTGCACACCCCTATCTTTAGCTGCCAACCGTGATCACAGGAAAACAGCCAAACATTCAAATACACCAGCTGTGTATTCACTCACTCTTCTACAACATTCTAGATTTCTTATGTGTTCAGTGGCATTTCCCAACATCTACTGATTTACAACATATCCTATTTCATGTACATTATGTTCTCTGCTTAAGCGATTGCTAATGTCCAATTTAAAATAAAATAAAATCTCATGTTGTGTAAGAAACGTCCATTCTAGAAAAATATTAGAGTTTGCTGATGGGCAATACCACAATACTGGAGGAAGCTCCGTTTAATGCCCCCCCCCCCCACCACTCATTTCAGATTCTCTTTGTCTGTCTTTTGTTAGTATAACCTCAATGTGGCAACCTCCTCTGGCAGCCTCTGTTTTTGTTTTCAACTTTTTTTCTTTCACACTGATCTGCAGGAAGGACAAGCTCATTGTTGCAAATCCAATCCACAAAGCAGAAGTAATTGTTTTATATTTTACAGAAGTGTGGGGAGGGAGATGAAGAAGATAGTTTACGTTTCACATCACACAGCAAAGTACTTAAAAATATCCCCATTAGACATTTCTAATCTGCCCAAACCCTGTGTCTCTTACATTTTTACTGGGTCTCGCTTCATATTTCTAGGTCTTTATTTTCTATGGCAATCCCACCTCTGCTCTTCGAAAGCTTGCACCGTTTCACCCATTGCATTCCCAGAAAACAATGGAACCTCCAGTTATTAGTATCTATTCTTCTGAGAAGGCAATGGGGACAGTAAGTAACTGCTTTCTTCTTTTGCTTTTGCTTTTGCTTCTCCTTTTCCTTTCCTTTTTTTTTTTTCTTGTTGTGCTGACATACCTTCTAGCAAATTCAGACAGAAATAAGCCTGTCTAAGGGAGCAAAATCGGTGCAAACTGTGACAGGATGGTCCTGAGCTGTATGAAATTCATATTTTCAAGAGATAAATTCTGGCGATATCCTCCACATTGGAATATCTTCTCCCTACAAAATGTTTATAAAGGATTTTTAGCCCATTTACATAGTGTTTACAAAGCAATTTAAAAATAAGATGAAAAACAACAATAACCTCACATTTCTTTGTAGCTTTCTTGTGATTATTGGCAATTGGTAGTTCTCACGTACACTGATGTGTTAATATTTTTAATTTTATGGTTTCATGTCTCAATATTCAATATTCATTTCTAAATTCATGTTCTAAAAGTTACACAAAGAAAAGATTCTTAAGAATCTAAACATAAAATGAATAATTCAAGCTTGTGAAGCAGGAAAACATGTTCAAATTGATTTTTTTTTAACTTAAAGTAACAATGGCTCTAATTCCAATGAATTGACAGTTTTTGAAGAAAATAAGGGCTACTTCACGTATTATGCATAAAGATCTTGCTGAGCAAGGGAAACAAGGAGCTCTGTTCATGCTGACATTATCTGGATAGAAGGTGCCATGTATGAATAAGACAATGATGTGTCCTCAGCTTTTTGTAAATCCATGGCCAGGCCTCCGGGTTTAGCTGCACACCCATGCACACCACAGCTCACGGTGTGGTCCTTCTTAATGCTGCTCCACAGAGTTGGCAGCAAGGACGCCCCAGTGCTATGTCATTGCTTAGGTGATAATCCCTGCATTTTGTTATGGCGAATCAATGGTAGAAAGTGACCTTGAGGGCGCCTGGGTGGCTCAGTTGGTTAAGTGGCTGCCTTCGGCTCAGGTCATGATCCTGGAGTCCCTGGATCAAGTCCCACATTGGACTCCCTGCTCGGCAGGGAGTCTGCTTCTCCCTCTGACCCTCCCCCCTCTCATGTGCTCTCTTTCTCATTTTCTCTCTCTGAAATAAACAAATAAAATCTTAAAAAAAAAAAAAAAAGAAAGTGACCTTGAAAGTTCCCAAATGCATATTAAAAATAGATTTTGGGACTCCTGGGTGACTCAGTCAGTTAAATGTCTGCCTTCGGCTCAGGTCATGATCCAAATATCCCAGGATCGAGCCCCACATCAGGCTCCTGCTCAGCGGGGAGTCTGCTTCTCCCTCTGACCCTCCCCCATCTCCTGCTCTCTCTCTCATTCTCAAATAAATAAAATCTTAAAAAAATAAATGGTTAACTAAATTCAAGATAATCAAAGTATAAAGAATTACATTTTCTTTGATCCATCTGTTTTAAGCCTCTGGTCAGACAGGGTAACTGGTATTAATTTAGGTAGGTTGGCTTTTGCAGATGGGGGCTAGCAAAGGAATAGTTTTGTGTTTCTTTGCTTTTTTGAAATGTAGGTGCTAAGAGTTAACACAGGGTGTTTGTGGTAAGCCTGGCACTGGTTCAAGTATTTTCTATGTGGGAAGTCTTTCATTCCTCACAGTAACCTTACGAGTTGGGTATTATTATTATAACTATTTTATAGATAAGAAAACGGAGGCATAAAGAAATCAAGCTCTTTCGTCAAGATTAAACTAAACTAAACCAAACTAAAAAGTGTTGGAATGTTTTCACCTAGGCTGATTCCAGAATCTGTACCTTTAACCATATACTATAGTTATGTAAAAAGATTCAAGGTCCAGAGCAAGGAGACTCAGAGATCACAGATGACAAAGTCTGCAAACAGGTGTGCTAGACGTTAGAGGGAGCTTCACTTGCTTAAAATAACAGATGTTTATTCTCATACAGTTCTGGAGGCCAGAAGTCCCAACATGAGTCTTATGGGGCTGAAATTACGGTGTTGGCATGGCTGTGTCCTCCTGCAGGCCGTGGGAGAGAAGCCGCCCTTGTTTCTTCCAGCTTCTGGCGGCTGCCAGTATTCCTTGGCTCAGCCTGCCTCACCCCAGTCCCTACTTCTGTCATCACATTGCTTCTCCTCCACCACTGTTATCTTCAGCCTTGGAGAAAGAGAGGGCGAATTATGAATGTCAGCAATGAGAGAGGTCACATGACAGATTTTATAGAGAATAAAGGATAACAAGGAAGTATTGTGAAAAACTTCATACAAATAAATTTGACATCTTAGATGGGATGGGTAAATTCCTTGAGTGAGAAAAACACCAAGGCTCTCTCAAGAAGAAATACAAATTATTAATTTTCCTATCTATTAAAGTGATTGAATTTATAATAAAAAATGTTCCCACAAAGAGAACTCCATGTCCAGGGGCTTCAGCAGTGGATTTATCCAACAGTTAAGGAATAAATAGTTACATAAACATTTTCAAGAAGTAGAAAAAGAGGGACTGTTTCCCAAATTATTCTGAGATCAGCATTGCTCTGATACCAAAACCTAACAAAGACATTACAAGAAAAAATAATTACAGATTAATATCCTTTATAAAATAGATCCAAAAATTCTCACAAAATATTAGAATATTGAATCCAGCAATATTAAAAGGGTTAACCCAGCATGACCAATAAAGGGCCAGAAATGCAAAGTACGTTTAAGATTTGAATTTCAAATAAGTGTAGAATTCATTCTAACATTTTATTTATCATTTTAAAAGAATGAAGAGGAAACATTTATAACATGATATAATTTACTATATTAACAGACTATGGGAGGAAACCATAAGGTTATCCTTGAGATATGTTGAAAAAAGAAGAAAACATGTATTCTATATTTACCATTTCCAGTACTCTTCATTACCTTTGAAAGAGCCTTGCTTTCTTTAAATTCAAGGATTGGAGCAAGGCTTCGGGTACTGTTGCAGCCCACGAATATGGTTGCTTATCTCCTATCTCACCTGCTTGCCCTGGAGGAGCAACTGGGTGCTCAGCAACTGCTACACCTGTTGGATCCTTCTTGGGCTTCTCCAGATCCTGTGCCAGATGTGGGGTTAGCTCAGGAGTTAGCAAATTATACACCGATGTTGTAAGTAAAGTTTGATCATAACAAAGCGGCATGTTGTCTGTGGCTGCTTTTCTACTACAGTGGCAGAGGAGATGTGACAGAGACCATGTGGCCCACAGAGCCTAAAATATTTACTCTATATGACCTTTTACAGAAAAAGTTTTCTAACTCATGGTTTAGTTCCATGATGAACGATGTCAGCTGCTGGACAGGACATTTCCATCACTGAATTCAGATGCTTGGAGTTGGTGGACACTGATGGGAATTCTTGATGTCTTAGGTGGCCAGGGGCTTGTCAGCATCCATACTGTGCCCTGGTCTCACCCATCCCTTAAAGATCTCTGATGATACCTAGAGGCTCACGCAGCATCTCATGAAAATAGTTCTACTAATTTCTAGTTCTCACTTTTCAAACAAAATGGGTTCAAATGCAATCCAGGGGTGCTGGACTTCTTATTTTCTCCATGATATGGAAACAAAACTCTAACATAGACGAGTAGTTATAAACA
Organism: Neomonachus schauinslandi; assembly: GCF_002201575.2. Classification (NCBI taxonomy): domain Eukaryota; kingdom Metazoa; phylum Chordata; class Mammalia; order Carnivora; family Phocidae; genus Neomonachus; species Neomonachus schauinslandi. The sequence goes on along the minus strand of NC_058415.1, from coordinate 38,291,490 downwards.
GCTACTAGATAGAAAAGATATGCTTTAAGATCTTGACCTTCAGTCACACTGGCCTCCAATGCCCTAGGTTATATATTGTGTGTATGTGTAATCTCCAGTATATCTTTCAAATGCATTAACCAATAATTTGTGCTTTGAAATGCAGTTTGTTTCCCACCAGGGCCTGTCAGTGTTTACCCACCAGCTCTTTGCACTGAAGTTTTCAATGAGTCAAAGCTTTTTGTGGTCTATTGCAAAGTGGGGAAGAATATATGTCTCCCTTTGTGTTGTGATCTGTTAGATCTGTTCCAAAGCAATAATATTTGTTTTATATGGTTTTAGGTGTCTAGGTTCTTTCAGGGTTATTTTTATTTGCATGCTTGCTTGATTTACAGGTCCTCTGATTTGTAGGACTAAAAGAGGAGACAGATGTTGGTTTGGCCAGGACACAGGATATGACTAATACTTAGAATTGTTCACCCATCCAACTCTTTTTTCCCCTTTTCTTCACAGCATTAAGTTCACCATCCTTCTTTAAGGATGTTCAGAAAATTTCATGCAGACAGGCTTCTGGAGTACCTATCCTACCAAGGTAACAGACATGTTCAGATTTTTCTAAATATTAGTCAGCCAAGCTGGCAATATACTAAAATTCTCTGTTAAGCCCCACTGACTATACAAAAAGAAAATTATGAAATAAAAATGTGTGATAAACATCTTCATACCTACAACCAACCAACCAACCAAGTAATCCTGTTCTTCCAGGCTAAAGAAAAAAAAACAAAACAAAACACATTTCTTCAGGTCTGTTAATTAACATTTACATATCATGCCATTATTGGATATTTTACAAAGAAACCTTTCTAAAGCTCACTTTTTTGTTTCTCACTGGTGCCTTAGACTTTAGTGTTTCTCATCAACAATTACCTTATCATTATTTCTTATCAATATTCCATAATAAAATAAAATAAAACATAAATCATGTTTTAAGTAAAAATAAATGTTTTTTTTTAAAGATTTTATTTATTTTTTAGAGAGCGAGTGAGAGAGAAACAGCATGAGAGGGGAGAGGGTCAGAGGGAGAAGCAGGCTCCCCGCTGAGCCGGGAGCCCCATGTGGGACTCGATCCCAGGACCCTGGGATCATGACCTGAGCCGAAGGCAGACGCTTAACCATCTGAGCCACCCAGGCGCCCTAAAAATAAATGTTTTTTACATCATGTCACTTCCTTAAATTTTTTAAGGAACAAGGGAAAATTGCTCTCCAAGGAAGATTAATATACAATAACCCTAGACGCATTCTGTCTTCATTGCCGAGTCTGCTTAGAACCATTCAGTTTTCTGTTTTTTGTTTTTTGTTTTTCTTTTAGAGAGAGAGAGAGCGAGAGAGCATGTGCACAAATGGGGGCAGGGGCAGAGGGAAATGGAGAGAGAGAACCTTAAGCAGGCTCCACTCCCAGTGCAGAGTCTGACACTTGGCTGGATTTCAGGACGCTGAGATCCATGACCTGAGCCAAAACCAAGAGTCAGATGCTTAACCCGCTGCACCACCGAGGCGCCCCAGAACCATTCAGTTTTCATTGCCCAGTGGAATTGTCATGTCTGTGGCACAATTTCCGATCTGCTTTGATGAATTGACATCTTCAAGCACATTCGCCAATAAAGACATTGAAAATATAAGATGCTTGCCTGTTTTCTTGTTGTTTTCAACTTACTAGACCGGTTATCCTATGAGACTGTTTCCAGTGATGATCAAGGAAGGGGTCACTTGTGGAGTTTTGTCACAATGCCTTCGGATTCATGAGACATGAGCATTAGTTCTTGTTCTTGACGTCTAACATCAGCTCAGTAAACAAGAGTGGGGATTCTAACACAATGGAGGCATAAAGGTAGAGAAAATAAGTCAGTTCTTTAACTCATTATTTACTGTTTTTTTTTCCATATAGTTAAAAACCAAACATGGCATAGAGGATTGATGGAGACCCATTCTGGTATGTGGCTTACATAATAAGCCATAGACATAAAAGCCACAGGCATAAAAACATGTCCGTTTTTCAGTAGAAAACAGGAGAAGAAATAGTCATGGATGAACTCTGAGTGAGGCAAATAGAAAAATTTCAGGTGGACTTCATTGAAGTTTTAGACTGGTTCCATCCCAGATTAGTGTGTCGTGAAAAAACAATGATTGAAGAAAGAAGAGGGGAGAGGAGAAAAGAGAATGGGGGGGGAAGCGGGAAGGAGAAGCGGATGAGAGTGGGAGGTTCAAGGAGTAGGGGAGGAACAAGGGAAGGGGGAGGGGATGGGAGCTCCCCAAACAGCACGAATCTCCCTCTACAACTCCTATTCACTTGGTTCTTACTGTATTTCTCTCTCCTTTTAATTCCAGCTTTTAAACCGATTGACATATTTTTTTCTTGGTATTTTTTATTGACTTTCCTTCACAATGGAGATACAAAGGTGATAAGAAGAGTTCACAAATACAAAGTAATCATTTTTTATATAGATACATAATGGCGAATAAAAATTTTTGTACTTGTTAAGATTATTTTAAGGACACAAGGCATATCTCTTGCCTACTTTAAATAATAACTAGTGCTTACTATCTAATATGCAGTAGCAAACACTATATCCAGGCATAGTACTTTTGTATTTTAATCTAAATGCTTTTTTTCTAATGCTTTATGTATTTTAACTTATCTTCACAGTGACCTATAAGGAGGATATTATTAATATTCCCATTTTATGGATAAGTAAACTGGTATAGAACAGTGGTTGAATAACTTGTTCAAAGTCAGGTAAGATTATTATTTGTGAATAATAGACATATATAGAAATGAGGGATTTGAACCCAAGGTGTCTGCTTCTGGAAATCTTGAGCTTAACATTATATGGTCTCACTCCTCATTTTGGTGGTTAAAGGATATTGCCTCCTGCCCTTATTTTATAGTGGTAATTTTTTTTAAGATTTTATTTATTTTTTTGAGAGAGAGAGACAGAGAGAGAGCATGAAAGGGGGGAGGGTCGGAGGGAGAAGCAGACTCCCTGCCGAGCAGGGAGCCCGATGCGGGACTCGATCCCGGCACTCCAGGATCATGACCTGAGCCGAAGGCAGTCGCTTAACCAACTGAGCCACCCAGGCGCCCTATAGTGGTAATTTTTAAAAATGTGCATTATGATGGATAATAGATGGAAGATTTCCTGCTGACCTGAATATTACGGTTTAGTGCAGAAGGAAATATATCTTAACAAAATAATTTTTACAACTCAACTAAAACTTCAGTGAAATCTTCTGCTGAAATACAGTCTTCTACCTTCTGTTACTTTCATGATTACTGAGTTAGTGGAACCTACAATAGGAGTAATTAACAAGTGATGAACAAACGACTAAATATTTGTTGAGAGTTACCTATTATTCTAGTTTGTGGGTTATTCAAGAAAGAACAAAAATAAATAAATATAACAACAGTTAAACAACAACAACAACCTATAGTACCTGTCCTCAAGGTCCTTGCAAAAATATCGAAGGACTCATACATAATTAAACACAAGGATATATGGAGACTGGAATTGAACCTAGCAGCCTGTACAAAATAACAACTATCAATGTAGTTAAGAAATAAATTTACTGTTAATCCTCCAGTAAGTTATCAAGGAACAATAAACTACACGAGGGAAACCTCCTGAACTTTCCTTGTCTGTGACAGATATACTTAACCCTGTTTAGTCACAATGTAACACTTAAATGCTGTTAGGGTGCAGGGATTGTTTGGATGATTTCATGTTGGAATCTCTCCTGCTTTCCATTAAAAGATACTTTGGGAAATTCTACAAGAAATTGATTTCTTGGACTATTTAAAAGAATGATTGTCAAAACCATGTGCTGAAATAATATGTATTCATCTATTGATTTTTAAAAGTCATTTTCTCTGTGCTATAAACTGTTTTAAGCATTGGGGAAAGAATAGGTAAACAAAGCATGCATGCAAAACCTATGCCTTGCTGTAGCTTACATTCTGGAGTGAGATAGGAAGCAAGTCAATAAAAATATATGCTATATGATAGAATGTGAACAACATATGTCAGGTGGTGTTTGGTGTCACAATGAAGCATGCAGTAAGAATGCATAGCATGTAGGGTACATTGTTTAAATGGAGTTCTCCAGGAAGGCTTTTTTGAAGGGTAATACTTGAGAGAGGACCGAATGAAGCAAGAAACCATAGGCTGATAAATTGTGGCAAATAGAATCCCAGGCTGAAGGAATGGCAAGTTCAAAAGTCTGAAATCGGAATGGAGGAATAGGTAAAAAAGAGGCCAATGAAATGATGGTGTATATGATAGTACAGAAGAATGCTTATGGAAATGGGGAAATATTTGTGATTAAGTAAAAAAAAAGAAAAAGAAAAATGCAATGTAGTGTGTAGAATGTTATATATAATGAATTATACAAAATACTAATTATAAAGAATAAAACTATAGCACAAGTATGTTACATATAGATATAAAGATAAATAGAGGTAAGTAAAAGAGTCTAAGTGCATAAAGTAGACATACCGTGGACCAAAAATGTTACTAGTCATTATCACTGGTGTATGTGTCATTTTTCTTCTTTGCCTTTTCTGTCTTTTATTAATTTTGGTGCAATATGCATGGATTACTTAAAAAGTCTTGGCTTCAAATTAATCTAGTTAATACACAAGATCTTTAAGAGCTTTGTTCTGCTAATTCATTTAACCTCTGCTTTGATTTTTACAAGTGGCTTTCACATGACATCAAAAGCAGAATTAGAAATAGAGCATAGAGATAGGAAGCTAGAGTCAATTGTACGATTGAAAATTACGGAACTAAAAAAAAACCCAAATAAAGGTACTGTGCTAAATACAATAAATAAATCTAACATTCAGAGAAATTACTTATCATATAAAAGCCAAACATGGAATAGAGAATGATATAATGAACCAAGTAAAAAATGATTCTGGGAGCTTAGCAATGTAGAAGTGGCATATAACATTTTGATGGATAATCAGGCAGAAGCTTAACATGATTGCTGGCATTAACTTCATAGTAATACAAAGTTAATGAAACATTTAGCAGAAATTTAACATCCATTCATCATTATCTATTACCTTTAATCGAAGGCAGTTTTAAAGAGAACATTCTGTGGATGCATATGGGAAGTGTTTTCCAAGCGAGAGTTAAATCCCCAATATTTTAAGGGCCATCAAATAAATGCATTTCTTTTATTCAGACACATAAGGTTGAATTATGGAAAAATAAGAAAAGCTTTAGCCTTATCGAAATAGCTTTTTATCAATCAAGCCAGAAGAGGCAGCCAATGTTTTTAGTGTTTATTTGCTTGACATGACACCAGTCAGATTTGCATAAAAGAAAGACATCCGTGTGTATAAGTAATCAGGATGTCTTTGAGTCAGGATGCTACTCTCCAAAAAACGGAATTTTATTTTATAGTAGAAATGGACAACAGGCAGTTAAATGGTCCAGACTCCTTCCTACTCATGCCATTGGTTTTGTTTATTACCTGAGGCATAACAATTTTATTATCTGTTAAATGAAGTGGGTAGTGCTAGACTCTGCCACACAGAGAGCGAAAACAGTGATGACCACTCAATCCTGCAACATGCATCAGTGAAAAATTAGCTTTTCATCTTTATAAATCATGCAGTGTTTATGTGGTTTCCATACTTTCCCATCTCCAGGTATACCTGCAGCCTTTCTCATAATAAGTATATCCATCTTCATAGCTATTTAGAAGAGGTGCACAGAAGATAATAAACAAACATTTGTGTGGGTGTATATACCATGTACTGTAAAAGTCATCAGTCCCCCCCCCCCCCCCCACTGGTGTGGCCTTTCTCTTGTTCGCTTGTTTGCTTTTTATGAAATTTGTGCATTACCTTTATATCACCAAATGTATTAATAAAAGGACCTTAGCGGTAGCACAGATGCACATGTAACTTGCAAAGTGAGTGCATCATAGAAGCACAGCTGCTGCCCCTTCTCCAGCTGTGCTATTTTCATCTACTCAGGGGGTGAGCACCTGGGCATTGTTGGCTGAACTTCATTCCAGCATGTTCCTTTTGCATTCAGTCCCAATATTAGAACTATGCAGTTCTGCGTTTTCCCCAATAAAGAAGAAAGGTCTCTGCCCTTGGAGGCATGGCTTTGGTTTGTTCCTTGTCCTTTCACTTACTGTGTAACCCAGCCTTTCTGGGATTCTTTTTCTTTTTTTTTTATCACCTTTATTATGCGACCAAACATTTAAAAGGTTGTTATAGGGACTGAATAAACTAGATTACATAAAGTCAGTCTTCAAAATGCAAATAGTTACCCTAATGTGTTGGTAACAAAAATGCAAAAATGAAAAACTTCTGATTTGCTACCTTGTGCACAGCCCTTTGGTGTTTTATGTCAGATTAAGAAATGGGAGGTAAACTCCCTGCCAAGATGTAGCTTGTGATCTGGTTAATGAAACAATATTTACATTACAGTAAGAGAAGTAATAAACATGCGACAACAGTATTTGAAAAAAAAAAAATAATAGGGCGCCTGGGTGGCTCAGTTGGTTAAGCCACTGCCTTCGGCTCAGGTCATGATCCTGGAGTCCCGGGATCGAGTCCCACATCCGGCTCGCTGCTCAGCAGGGAGTCTGCTTCTCCCTCTGACCCTCCTCCCTCTCATGCTCTCTGTCTCTCATTTTCTCTCTCTCAAATAAATAAATAAAATCTTTAAAAAAAAATAATGCAAGAGTAGAAGGGGAGTCATTTGGTAATCAGTGTTCATTATAAAAGTGATGATATGGGTAATAAATGCAGTGAGGATAGGAAAGGGAGAAAGGGACCTTGGGGTGAGAGGTGTCTGTTGTCCCTTCTAGAACTGAATGGGCAAATGGAGGCTTGGCGTGCAAAGGAAGGCTTTAAGCAATAGGGTGTTGGCAGTTTAGAAAAGGGATGTTAATTGGACTTCTCAATCTTACCTAGATATGTCTAGGCTTAGAAGTGGTAATGCATTTTTTTTTAAGAAAAAATATGTAGTTCTAAATTGGAAACCAATCTTCTTAATGATTTAAAAATCTCAGTCTGTGTTTTCAAAAGATTATTTGTTAACAGATGAGTTTAAATTACCAGAAAAATAATGAGGTAACATATTTTATGAAGATAAATTCTACTTTATATTCCTTTAATCTTGGAACTTAATCAAGGAAGCCAAGTGGAGAAAACTAAGTAAGAAAAAGAAAAGTGAAGAAACAAAATATCTTTCATTATATTTACTAAGGCTATTGTGTCGGGCTTGTGGCATTTACAAGTAATTTAAAATGAAATTGTGATTGATGAGGATAAGCAAACTCAGAAGGAAGATGTCAGTAGAGAAAACATTGATATTAATTTTGGAATGTTGAAATTTATTCTCTGAAAGAGGTAGTTGTAAAAGGTAGTGACTGTATCCCAAGGAGAATAAAATGTGGAAGGAAGATGGGAATGGGCAAATTATAGAGGAACAATATTTACTAGATTTTTTTTTTAAACCTGAAATGCTTGAATCATTGCTTCAGTCAGCTTTTTGCTTTGCAATAGTCTCTAGTCTAGAAGTGTGTGTGTGTGTGTGTGTGTGTGTGTTTCAGTTCATTATAAATAGCCAAAGTTTTTGGAAAACCAAGTTCTCTGCTATGTGGCCCACTTCCAGTTCCAGATGATTCAGCAACACCAGTGTTGATAGAACGGTGCCTCACGGTGTCTGGCATCATGCAAAGTGCAGAGGGGACAAGCACAATAAATACTGGTGGTGGTGACATGAGACTGTGAGAGATTTCTCTTTCTACTTCCTCTCCTGTTAGTCTTTGTCCTTCTGATTTCGAGCTTGCTCCCTTTTCCATGGAAGTTGAATACCCATGGTGATTTAATCATCTTCCTTCCTCACTCCTACAAACTGTTATCCTTTACATTTTTATTTACAGTTTGATTTAGTAGTATATTTTAAGGATTTATTTGCACAGTGCATCAAATTTTAAATAAAACATGCAGTGAAATTCTAAGTTGTATCTCTAATATTCAAGTTATATCATTAATTCATTAGGTTTGTCACTGCTAGATGAATTATACAACTAAATTTTCAAGTCATACAGCTGATTTGAATCCATATTTTAATCTTTGAACATAAGTATCTCCATTAATAATAGCAGTTTGTTTAGAAGAACTGAGTTTACATGTTAATCTGTAGTCTTCCTATTTCTTAGTATATTCTTTACTCCAGTGTCACATTCAAAAATGGCAGGAATGATATAGATTTATATTTTCAGAGGTTATTTTTTCTCTGTCATTTGTTCATCTGTCCATCCCTCTATCCATCCATCTGTTCAACATTCATTGGGTGTCTACTATACAACATGCTGGACACTGGGCTCATGATTGTACGGAAAACCATCATAGTCCCTGTTGCTATGTAGGCTGGTAATATCAAAATACAAGTGGCGGTACTGTTGATAGACCTGGGCATCTATGGCCTCAACTTTACTCCCTGTGTTTTAAGGGCCACATTCAGGCCCTCCTTTGACTCTGCCCCTTCCAAAAGATTGAGGAGAATACAGGGCCAAGTATATGGAACAATATATTATTTATATATTCAGGTCATTTGAGCATGGAATACTGGAGTCCTGGATATCGAGGGCTCCAGTATTCCATGCTCAAATGACCTGAAACCCTGCTTTCAATGCCATCTTGGGGCCTCTTCCCTGGATCATTGCTCCAAGGGTTTACCAAGCATGCAATGCTGTTCATACTTCTAGGCCTGCTGTGCTATATACTCTATCTTTATTAAAGCTTTCTATTAGTATATCCTACAGAATCTTATGAATCCTTTCAATGATCTGACTTTGTGTAATTCCTGCATACATAAATGCTATAAAGTTATAATGATCGAGTTGGGATAAAGAAGATAATGGGAAGAATAAAAACCATTTTGGTTTAGGGTTCATGTAAGACCTCTCAGAGGAGACCGATTTTAATCTGAGACTTGAAGGAGAGAATTGAGCTGTATTCATGTGGAGATCATGAAGAATGTTTGAGGAAAAGGGAAGAACAATAAAATATTTGGAAGCCGTTTCCAATTTAGATTGTTTCTTTGGCTTAATGTGGGAACCAACAAGTTGAACTGATCTACAAGTTGACTTTTCAAAAGACAGGTTCTCCTATGGATTTCTGTAGTTTGAGCATTGGTATCCATAATCCAGAAAAGGGGGACACTTGGTTGCTATCTAGGTCATCTGAAGTGAGGATGATTTCCAGCATCATATGTCAATTTCTTGTAGAAGTAATCAAAGTAAATGGAACATGAAGCAAGAAACCACTTAAGAATCGAAGACCTGTCTAAAAGAGAATACAGGAATATTTTTTACATGGGTTCATTTTTTAAAGGGTTATTTGAAATACTTAAATGAGACAGTGCCTATCTCTCATATTGAAGATAGTTTATTAGGTCACATCTTGTCCTTCCTTGAGAAGATTTTGTTAAAGTCTGATGTAAATAATTTCTAGTCTTATGAAATCTTTAGGTGTAATTTAATGATGTGACAGGACATTTTAGAAGTATACTAAATGTTATAGTCATGCGCGCTTTTTAGCATTCAAAGACCTTCTTAAGAGTGTTATAATAATAAAAAAGTTTTTAAATGGCTCCATTTAGATACATATCAGAACTTAGACTAGATTTTTTTTCCTAAACTTTTTGTCCTGATTAGAAATAGCTAAAGCAAAAATAAAAGCATTTAACTGCATGTAAAGATATATAGCAAGAGATAGGCTGTGTATAGAGTACACAAGATGTGCTAGTCAGAATTCTCCATAGAAATAGAACAAAATAGGAGAAATATGTGTCTAGAATGAGATTTCTTGTAAGAAATTGGCTCACACAATTATGGAGGCTACGAAATCCTATGATCTGTTGTCCGCAAGCTGGAAAGTCAGAAAAGCCAATGGTATAGTTCCAGGGTCTGAGAGCCAGAGAGCTGATGTTGTAGATTCCAGTCTGAGTCTGAAGTCCCTAGACCCAGGAGTGCCTAGTGCAGAAGATTAATATCCCAGACCAGTCAGTCAGCCAGAGCATGATTTCAACATTCCTCCACCATTTTGTTCTGTTTAGGCCCCTCATTGTATTAGACAAAGCTGCCCTTTCCATAATGAAAGCAGTCCAGCGTAATCAACATGCCCCCAAGTAGCTGGCTGATTATTCTGGAGATTAGGACCACATTAGGGACTCAGTGTTGTTTTCTGATGTTAGCAGAGTGGGTACACAGCAATGACTATAGCTAGGTCAGCCTTGGTGAGTGGAAGTTCATGTTGCTGAGCCCATGCATAACCTTCATCCTTGCTACCATGTCAACTTTGCTCATGACGCCATTGGTTGATGAGAGCGGTGGCTGGGGAAAGAGGCTGGCTGGTATCCATAGAACTGGTCACACTATGCACTTGATTATTAAAATCCTTGTCTGCTGAGGTCACTCTTTGGTGAGCATTTACATGGGACACAGATATCTTCACTTTTTTCCCCCATTCAGAGAGGTCTATTTACATACCTCTTCCCCAGATTTCTTTGTCACCAATATTTCAATCATGTTTCCTCCAAATCTCTGATGATCCAGCCAAACCATTGGCCACAGCCCATGAATTAGTATACAATCACATATCTGGCCACTTCTACTTTTAAGCAACCTGAACAACCAGGTACTGATGGAAGTTCTGCACACAGGGAGGATTTCCCCTCACCACTCTTCCTCAAGGATGTCCCAGAGCAGAGCTGTAGTGCTGCCGCAATTCACTTTTGAAATCTGCCTGAATATCATGCAGAACCATCTGTAAACCAGGCCCAAGTTTTATCTTCCTCTGTCAACTGATCATGACCAAAGGTGGAGCTGGGAGAGAGAAGCAGTATAGCAGGAGTGCGGACCATGGCATTTGAGTCACTTCTTCATATAACTTACTTGTGCCTTCAGGGACTCCTTGGGTCCAATCATGTATGTATCACTTCTATTTGATGATGAATTGCTACTGTTTATGCCCAGATTTATGGCTTGGTGGCTCAGATAACTTCCATTTCATGATGGATAGCTCAAATCAAATGGTAACTTGGTGGTCCATGGTCAAACCTTCACTCTCCACTAAGGTCCAGTAACAGGTAAAGAGCCATTTCTCAAAACAAGAGTAGTTGTCTGCAGAGGATGGTAGGGTCCCCAGTTTCTAAGGGCCTAAGTTATAATTTACTTATAGGAACCTGCCAAAGGCCCCAAACACACCACTATCTACCACTGATATTTCAAGCATCATTGGATCTGTTGCATCATATGGTCCGAGTGACAGAGCACATTGTTCAGAAAACTGGACCTGTTACAGAGCCTTCTCCTTTTCTGAGTCCCTGTCAAAACTAGTAACTTTTTGGGTGACTTGGTAAATGGGCCAGAATAACATACCCAAATGAGGAATATATTGTGTATAAGATCCAAAGAGGCTCACTAGGCATGGGAAGGGAAAGATGATAAAGATCCCTTTGAATTAAATTATGACATAAGGCTGGAGAATTGATATACCCCTGAGGTAGGACGGTGAAGGTGCGGTGCTGACCTGACTAGTTCAATATAAACTGATACGGGTTGACCTCACTGACAAAGATGGAGGAAAAGTAATTTGCCAATCAGTTGCTGCATATCAAGTGTTGTGTTAGTTTGCTCAAGCAATGAAACCATATCTGACATAGCCACTGCAATTGGAATTACCAACCAGGTTATCCCAGTGTCACTCTCTAAGATTTATTTGTCTTTAACACAGGAGAAATAAGCAAGTTGAATGGAGCTGTGGTGGGAATCACCACCCCTGCATCCTTCAAGTCTTCGATGATGACACTAATCTCTATAATCCCTTCAGAAATGTTGTATTGCTTTTGATTTACTGGTTTCCTAGGTAGAAGCAGTTCTAGTGGCTTCTGTGTGGCCTTTCTCACCCTAATAGCCCTCACTGCACAGGTCAGGGAACCAATGTGAGGATTCTGACAGCTGTTGAGTATATCTATTCCAATTACACATTCCAGAAGTAGGGAAATCACCACAGGATGGGCTCAGGGGCCCCACCGGGTCCACTGTGGGATGGACTTGAGCTAAAACTGCCTTGACCATTTGACTTCCATTAGCCCCTCCTTGGGTTGATGGGACACAGTGATGTTTGGGGTCTCTTGGAATCAGTGTCAGTTCAAAGCCACTTTCCAGTAACCCCTAAAATATCTGATTATTTCCTTTTTCTGCATGCACAGTTACCCTGGCAAAAGGCTGTCAGTGCCTTTGTGGAAGGCCGAGAGAAAGATTAACAGTGTAAAATTTGGGGAGTATATGAAGGTCCTTCCTCAAGGGGACTCATCCTCCCCTACATTTGAGGAGTTCTAGTCTGGGTCTGTATGCTGGCTCAGTCCTGGGAATTGAATGAGGGACTGTGATTCTGCTTTTATGATGCAGGTTAGACTTTTGTTCACTTAACCTAGATCTTTGCTGCCCATACAGATCAAGTTAAGAATTTAGCAGGCTTCCTATTTATTTTACTTCTAGGAATACCATGATCAACTAGTATACACCAAAGGCCTATCTGGGTCAGCTTATTCTGATTGGTGCTTTGACTCTGCTATCCTTTATGGTAATTGCACCCACCTTGCCTTTGGCAGTTGAATGATTCTACATGGCCCCTTCCACTCCAGAATCCAATTACTCCCATTGCATATGAGTTTCCCAAATCAGTGGCTGCGGTTCCCACTTTGAGGTTTGGACTACAGAGAGGAGCATTCTTGGAGCTCCTCAGGGCTTCTGGGCCTCCCATCACAAATTTATTTCTCACAAAACAGGTGAAAGGTACATTTTCTGGACCCTCGCAGTGCAGGTGAGGAGATCTTTACTTATTTGTCTTTTTTAACTTATTTATCTTTATTTATGGCCACTTTCAAGGAAGCTCTAGGCCCTGAAAAATGCACTTACGAATTTCTTAAACCATGCGCTATGAAGTATGCAAAATTCGCTTATAAGGCAAGCAAGGGTTCTAGTGACAATTGTATGAGGGATTTTACTACCCTTGGTTGGCCTTTTATTTATTTATTTTTTTTAAAGATTTTTATTTATTTATTTGAGACAGAGAGAATGAGAGAGACAGAGAGCACATGAGAGGGGGGAGGGTCAGAGGGAGAAGCAGGCTCCCTGCCGAGCAGGGAGCCCGATGCGGGACTCGATCCCGGGTCTCCAGGATCATGACCTGAGCCGAAGGCAGTCGCTTAACCAACTGAGCCACCCAGGCACCCTTAGTTGGCCTTTTAAAAACTCTTCATTTTATTCAGTGACTTTGTGAGGCCTATCGAGCAAGTTTGGCTGGTTTGCTTTATTTTTCCTTTAGTTATTTTATTCCAGTTCTCTGATTCTGAACCCGCCAAGAAGAATCCCATGCTCATGGAGTTTTGAAACTCCAGGAACTTTGTTTCTGAGGGTGTGGAAGCTTTTTTAGAGGATCTATACGTTTTCTCCAATTCCTAGTTAAGGGGTTCAGCCTACTGTGTTTACACCTAGTGTCTCATTAGAGAGGATCTGTCACATTTACAACACAAGGACGTTAATCATCTTCCCCCCTCTCTCTTAAGCTTTCTCTTTAGGCTTCAGAAACTGAAGAAGGGGAATATATTCTATTGACTAGCTTTCCAGTTATTTTTTTGGAGGAAGGTTCTCATATACAGGTTACATAATATGACTACATTGCATGCTAATTTTTCTTTTTATTTCTTCCACTATTAGCTCTCCTAGACATATGAAAGGACTATTAATTACATTTTACCCAAAATCAGTAATAAATTAGTTATGCTGATTTGATTTCCTCGTATTTTGACTGGTGGTGATTTCTGAGCACAATAATCAGAAGATTCATTCATAGAATGACCAAAGGTAATTTGCATTTGTTGCTGCCTTGAATTTTCAATATCTGTTGTTCTGTAAAAACCACTAATACTTTTTTTATAATTTCATGTTTTCCTCTTTTAGATCAAAAACATTGAAATGAAAGGTTCTCAGCCGATTTATTTATTCATTCATTTATTTTCAGCTGATTTCTTAAGTAACCAGTACCTATTCCAGTTAAGGGATGTGACAAAAAGGATATTGTTCAATTTGTCCTCAGGTGAGCCACACAAATATCAATGATGGGATAGTTTCCTTTTCTTACTTGGAATAATTCTGAAATTCTCAGAGATCTATTCTTACATCTTAAAAAGCAACATTTTCCCCCAACTTTTGAATTTGAAAATGGGGAGAAAAGAAGAGAAGGGTAGGTAGAGAAATGAAAAAGAAAGGAAAGTGGTCTGGAACATCAAGGAGAGGTCAGTTCCTGTAACTGTAAGGAATGAAATGGATGCTGGAGAAAATTTAACTGAGATACATTATTGAGTGGCTTCTGCACAAGCTGTTCTGAAGGATAATGCTGTTGAAGCATTGTATATCAGGTAGAGAAGACCATGGACTCTGAAGCCAGATTGTTAGGCTGTAAATCCCTGGGCTATGAAGTATCAACTGTGCAATCTTTGTGTGTATCAGTTTCCTCAACTAGAAAATGAAGATGCTGTTAGGACTTGACTCCTAGAACTGCTGTAAGAAGCAAATGGACTGATACATGTGAAGTGAATAGAAGAGTACCTGGCATCTGGTAAATACTATTTTGGCTACTAACACAGGAGGTTTGGTGGAAGTCTTGAGTTAGTACCCTTACTGAAAATGAGTCATAGCTCCCTGCTCCATTTCTCTCCTGCATATTTTAGGGCTATCTCTGATGTTCACTAAAATATGTATTCTAACTTGCATCATAATTCTTAGAGGCATACTGTATGATTTGAGTGGAAAGAGAGGAACTCAATTCATCTCTGGCATCTGTTACTATTCTTGTTCATTTCTAAATATGATGAAACAGATTCTTTGGATAATCTGCTTCCATTGCTATATGTTGGGATTCATTCACTTTGTTTCCTTTGTACCAGGTCAAGTTTTCAGATTTTCAGGGGGGTTTTATTTGGTTTGTATTAAGGAAACCACATTGTAAAGTCTGGTCATCTTTGGATTCCTATTATTGTATTACTTTGTTTTCACGAATCACTTACTGGTAACTTATCTAAATGACCTCTTATTTAGGCCAAAATGAATTTTCATATTAGGAGAGAAAAAGCATATTTAGAATTGATCACTTTTTGAAATAAATATTAGCTCATGATACAATGTATTTATATATGATATATCTAAGATTTAAGACAACTTTTGGTAATTTTAGGTGTTTTCAACATAGTTCATTTCATCATGCTAATGGAAGTAGAAGTTTGTAATTATTTTGGGGTATTAAAGTAGTGCTTTTTGCACTCATCTTTAAAAATACAATATTCTTTAAGAGAAACAACAAACATATTTGTGCTTTTGCAATCATCTCTGGATATCTTGAGGTTTGAATTATAGAACAGTAATTCTTGCCCTGTGCATCTAATGACACTCAGCTTGAGGCCTCCCTCCTAACAGTGAATAAAGTATTTGGCCCATAACTTATAGTCTGCTGAGTCTTACTGCTTTGATTATCAATATTTTTTGAACCTGCCTTCAGTCACCAGAAACATTATGGACTCCAAGGAAACTTTCTTCGCTGACAATATTCCTATTTGAAATCTGCTTTTGCATGTTTAAATCCTGTCCACAAGGAATTGTAGATAGTGTAGACTGTGAAAGAACAAATGCCTTCTACAAACAGAATATTTTGTCACAAATAGCTATCTTCCTATCTCATAGAGCAGTGGTAGGAGTCGTTAATGAGAAGTGAATTTAGTGAAAAAGGGAAGATGAAAGTAGCCATTCTAATCAAATTCTGTCATAATTTCTCAGGTGTCTAGAATTTATGACACACCGTTCAGCAAATCTCCAATGATACATTTCCATAACAGGAGTTGTAAATCCATTGGCAGTTTCATTAATCAGACAAAGAGCTGTGCAGTTATTGAAATAACTCCTCAAATAATTGCCGACTTGCCGGGCAGTGATATCGCTCCTAAGAGAAGTGCTTCGACAATTGATGATATAGCCCTGGTAAAATTAGCATTTCTGGCATTGAAAAGTCATTGTTGGGCATGCCATGTTTCTGAGGAAGCACTTCCTGGAATTGTGGCTCCTCAGAAACAGGACTGAAAAAGCGGTGGTGATCATTAGTTTGCTTGTTTTACATGTGAGGAGAAATGTGCAGGTATTGTATTCATCCCTCTTTAGACTGTGGTTTCTGTTTTAACCATGAAACTATTTTAAAATTAAAATGCTGTCAATTTGATTGCTTTCATATTTCTTGAGTGCCTTTTGAGACTATGGACTCAAGTCTGCTAGGGATTTGGGAGAAGTGTGAAGTGATACCTCCTCCCAGGTAGTTCATGCCCTACCCTTTAGGGGATGATGTGATACAGCGGAGTAAATACCATTATGAAGGCTGCTAAAAGTGCTAGGAGATTATAGTGGAAGGAAGGATAAGCCAAGACTGATCATCACAATAGTGGAGAGTCAGAAAAGTCTTCCAAAAGCAGTGAACTCTTACATTAAATCTTAAAAGAGAGATGAGAAGGAATTTAAAATATAGAGAAAAAAATTAGTCAAGTGGGAGGAGGTTTGGAATGTGAGTTAGATGTGTACTCTACCTCAACTTCTCTGCTACTTTGAATAAACCAGTTTATCTCTCTGAATCTTGATTTTCTCTCTTAAAATAGAAAGGTATTATTCTCATTTTTTAATGGCAAATTCCCAGATTAAAATAAAAAGTTGAAACAGAAAGATTTTGTGTGAGAGGAAAAGTTAGGGACAACAACCCAAAATACGATTATCATGAATGTTATTAATCGTCTATCTTGGCAAACTACAAAGACAGAATTTTGACATGCTTCTAATAGTTAAACAAAATCATGTGTCATAGTCATATTTATGTGAGCTAAAATACTTTCCTATAGTTATTTGTGTGAATATGTTCCTTTTAAATACTTCATATATACTCTTAGCTCATGACTTAGATTTGCAAAGAACCACAGCTCTACTCAATGAACTAAAGACAGAATAGTAAAATAAAATAGGTAAATGCCAAAATATAATACATAGCACTGTCATCTCTTTTCAATGTATACCTTAAGATCAGCATTATTTTTTAATACTTTGAATCTGATAATGGAAATACAAGTTTAAAAAAAAAAGTATATTATACTACAATGTATTCATGAAATTGGTGATTCGGGATGTTGGGCATTTTGAATGATGTGAAGGTCAACAGTGTATGTCTCCTTGGGTTACAGAAATTAATGTAGTTTTTGATTATCCCTTAGTTCCCATGTATCAAATTACTTTTCATAAAATATTCAAACAAGGTTGCCTGAGTAACAGAAGACGGGCTGGAAGAACAAGAGGCCATAACCCTAAGATCCCTATAAAAGAGGTGCATCTTGCTTGGGTTGTGGTCAATAATTTGGACTCTGTACATTCCCTCAACCACCCCTCAACAGATTGACTAAGAGGAGGAACCCCCAAAATAGGAAAGACTCAGAGACTGTGACTTCTGCCACAGAACAAATGGATATTGATATAAGCAAGATGCCAGAAATAGACCTCAGGGTAACAGTCATGAAGATGATAGCTAGGATGGAGAAAAAGATTAATGGCAACATAGTCTCTAAGGGCAGAAATGAGAACTGATCTGGCAGAACCTAAAAATGCTAACAATGAGATCCAATCTAATCTAGATACTCTAATAGCTAGGGTAAACGAGGCAGAAGAATGAATTAGTGATCTAGAAGGCAAACTGATAGAAAAGAAGGAAAAAGAGGAGGCCTGGGAGAAACAGCTTAAAATCCATGAAAACAGAATTAGAGAAATAAGTGACACCATGAAATGTTCCGATGTCAGAATTATTGGGGTCCCTGATGGGGTGGAGAGAGAGAGAGGACTAGAAGATATATTTGAACAAATCATAGCTGAGAACTTCCCTAATCTGGGGAATGAAACAAGCATTTGTGTCCTAGAGGCAGAGAGGACCCCCTCCCAAGATCAAGGAGAATAGACCAATGCCCCGGCATATAATAGAAAAACTCGCAAATCTTAGAACCAAGGAAACCATCTTAAGGGCAGTTAGGGGGAAGAGATTCCTTACATACAGAGGAAGGAACATCAGAATAACGTCAGACCTATCCACAGAGACCTGGCAAGCCAGAAAGGGCTGGCAAGACATATTCAGGGTATTAAATGAGAAGAACATGCAGCCAAGAATACTTTATCTGGGAAGGCTGTCATTTAGAATGGATGGAGAGATACAGAGCTTCCAGGATTGGCAGAAACTGAAAGAATATGTGACCACTAAGCCAGCCCTGCAAGAAATATTAAGGGGCGTTCTAAACAAAGAAAAAAGACCCCAAGAGTGATATAGAACAGAAATTTACAGACCATCTATAGAAACAGGGACTTCACAGGCAACATGATGACAATAAAATCATATCTTTCAAAAATCTCTCTCAACGTGAACGGCCTAAATGCTCCCATAAAACAGCAGAGGATTGCAGATTGGACAAAAAGACCGGACCCACCCATATACTGTCTACAAGAGACTCATTTTGAACCTAAAGATACATCCAGACTAAAAGTGAAGGAATGGAGAACCACCTTAAAAGAAAGCTGGGGTAGCAATTCTCATATCAGACAAATTAGATTTTAAGTTAAAGACTGTAGTTAGAGATACAGAAGGACAGTATGTCATTCTTAAAGGGTCTAGCCAACAGGAAGATCTAACAATTGTAAATATCTATGCCCCCAACATGGGAGCAGCCAACTACACAAGCCAACTGTTAACCAAAATAAAGAGACATATTGATAATAATACATTAATAGTGGGAGACCTCAGCACTCCACTCTCAGTAATAGACAGATCAACAAAGAAACAAGAGCTTTGAATGACACACTGGACCAGATGGACCTCATAGATAGAGACAGAACATTCCACCCTAAAACAACAGAATGCTCATTCTTCTCGAACACACATGGAACTTTCTTCAGAATAGACCACATACTGGGTTGCAAATCAGGTCTCAACCAATACCAAAAGACTGTGATTATTCCATGCATATTCTCAGACCATAATGCTTTAAAACTGGAACTAAATCATGAGAAAAAATTTGGAAGAAATTCAAACACTTGGAAGCTAAAGACCACTCTGCTTAAGAATGTTTGGGTCAACCAGGAAATCAAAGAAGAACTTAAACAATTCATGGAAACCAATGAGAATGAAAACACATCAGTCCAAAAACCTATGGGATACTGCAAAGGTGGTCCTAAGGGGGAAATACGTAGCCATCCAAACCGTACTCGAAAAAATAGAAAAATCCCGAATTCACCAATTAACTTTACACCTTAAAGAACTGGAGAAAAAAAAAAAAAAGAAGAATGATGCCTAAGCCACACATTAGAAGATAAATAATTAAGATTAGAGCAGAGATCAATGAATTAGAAGCCAGAAATTCAGTAGAGCACAGCACTGAAACTAGAAGCTGGTTCTTTGAAAGAATTCATAAGATCGATAAACCACTGGCCAGACTTATCCCAAAAGAAAAGAGAAAGGACCCAAATTAATAAAATTATGAATGAAAGGGGAGAGATCACAACTAACACTAAGGAAATAGAAACAATTATTAGAAATTATTATCAACAACTATATGCCAATAAATTAAGCAACCCGGAAGAAATGGATGCCTTCCTGGAAACCTATAAACTACCAACACTGAAACAGGAAGAAATAAACAACCTGAATAGCCGAATAACCAGTAACGAGATTGAAGAAGTGATCAAAAACCTCCCAAAAAACAAGAGTCCAGGGCCTGATGGATTCCCTGAGGAATTCTACCAAACATTTAAAGAAGAAATAATATCCATTCTCCTGAAGCTGTTTCAAAAAATAGAAACAGAAGGAATGCTTCCAGACTCATTCTATAAGGCCAATATTCTATGAGGCCAAGCCAGGCAAAGACCCCATCAAAAAGGAGAATTTCAGACCAATATCCCTGATGAATATGGATGCCAAAATTCTCAACAAAATCCTAGCTAATATGATCCAACAGTCCATTAAAAAGATCATCCACCACAACCAAGTGGGATTTATCCCTGTGATGCAAGGGTGGTTCAACATTCGCAAATCAATCAATTTGATAGACCACATTAATAAGAGGAGAGAGAAGAACCATATGGTTCTCTCAATTGATGCAGAAAAAGCATTTGACAAAATACAGCATCCTTTCCTGATTAAAACTCTTCAGAGTATAGGGATAGAGGGAATATTCCTCAAGTTCATAAAATCCATCTATGGAAAACCCACAGCGAATATCATCCTCAATGGGGAAAAGCTAAGAGCCTTTCCCTTAAGATCAGGAACACAACAAAGGTGTCCACTCTCGCCACTATTGTTCAACATAGTATTAGAAGTCCTAGCAATAGCAATCAGACAACAAAAGAAATAAAAGTATTCAAATTGACAAAGAAGAAGTCAAACTCTCTCTCTTTGCAGATGACATGATACTTTATGTGGAAAACCCAAAAGACTCTACCCCCAAATTGCTAGAACTCATACAGCAATTCAGTAATGTGGCACGATACAAAATCAATGCACAGAAATCGGTTGCTTTCTTATACACTAACAATGTAACTGTAGAAAGAGAAATTAGAGAATTGATTCCATTTACAATAGCACCAAAACCCATAAGATACCTCAGAATAAACCTAAACAAAGAAGTAAAGGATCTATACTCTAGGAACTACAGAACACTCATGAAAGAAATTGAAGAAGACACAAAAAGACGGAAAAAGATTCCATGCTCATGGATTGGAATAATAAACATTGTTAAAATGTATATGCTGCCCAGAGCAATCTATACTTTCAATGCCATCCTGATCAAAATACCAACAGCATTTTTCAAAGTGCTAGAATAAACAATCATAAAATTTGTATGGAATCAGAAAAGACCCCGAATCACCAAGGAAATGTTGAAAAAGAAAACAAAGCTAAGGGCATCATGTTGCCTGATTTCAAGCCATATTTCAAAGCTGTGATCACCAAGACAGCATGGTAGGTGGCACAAAAACAGACACATAGACCAGTGGAACAGAATAGAGAGCCCAGATATGGACCCTCAACTCTATGGTCAAATAATCTTCGACAAAGCAGGAAAAAAATATGCAATGGAAAAAAAAGACAGTCTCTTCAATAAATGGTGCTGGGAAAATTGGACAGCTATATACAGAAGAAAGAAACTCGACCATTCTCTAACACCATACACAAAGATAAACTCAAAATGGATGAAAGACCTAAATGTGAGACAGGAATCCATCAAAATCCTAGAGGAGAACATAGGCAGTAACCTCTTCGACATCGGCCACAACAGCTTCTTTCAAGATATGTCTCCAAAGGCAAGGGAAACAAAAGCGAAAATAAACTTTTTGGACTTCATCAAGATACAAAGCTTCTACACAGGAAAGGAAACAGTCAACAAATCAAAGAAGCAACCCATGGAATGCGAGAAGATATTTGCAAATGACACTAGAGATAAAGGGCTGATATCCAAGATCTATAAAGAACTTCTCAAACTCAACACCAAAAAACAAATAATCAAGTCAAAAAATGGGCAGAAGACACGAACAGGCACTTCTCCAAAGAAGACATACAAATGGCTAACAGACACATAAAAAAATGTTCATCATGAACCATCAAGGAAATTCAAATCAAAACCACATTGAGATACCACCTTACACCAGTTAGGATCGAAAAAATTGACAAGGTAAGAAACAACAAATGTTGGAGAGGTTGGAGAGAAAGGGGAACCCTCTTACACTGTTGGTGGGAATGCAAGTTGGTACAGCCATTTTGGAAAACAGTGGAGGTTCCTCAAAAAATTAAAAATAGAGCTACCCTAGGACCCAGCAATTGCACTCCTGGGTATTTACCCCAAAGACACAGATATGGTGACAAGAAAGGTCATATGCACCCCAAAGTTCATAGCAGCAATGTCCACAGTAGCCAAACTGTGGAAAGAGCCGAGATGCCCTTCAACAGATGAATGGATAAAGAAGATGTGGTCCATATATACAATCGAGTATTACTCAGCCATCAGAAAGGATGAATACCGAACTTTTATATCAACATGGATGGGACTGGAGGAGATTATGCTAAGTGAAATAAGTCAAGCAGAGAAAGTCAATTATCATATGGTTTCACTTATTTGTGGAACATAAGGAATAACATGGAGGACATTAGAAGAAGGAAGGGAAAAATGAAGGGGGTATATCGGAGGGGGAGATGAACCATGAGAAGCTATGGACTCCAAGAAACAAACTGAGGGTTTTAGGGGGAGGGGGTGGGGGGATGGGTTAGCCTGGTGATGGGTATTAAAGAGGGCAGGTACTGCATGGAGCACTGGGTGTTATACAAAAACAATGAATATTGGAACACTACATCAAAAACAAATGTACTGTATGGTGACTAACATAACATAATAATAATAAAAAAAGAAGAATGTGTTTCTTAGAATTATCTTTAGAGTTTATTGAGAGTGGGATTGTGAGAACTAGGTTTTCTTACTGTGTCGGTCAAACTCACTTAAAAGTGACTACTCTCCACATTTGAAATCTATACTTTTTTTTTTTAACATTAACTAGTTTTGTGATATATTTTAAGCAACAAATATTGTGAATTTTCAATTTTTTTTCTTCTCTAAAAGTGCACATTCAACCTTCATCAAATTTCCTTTGCTTCAGAAAGGCTGAAAATGGGCCAAATATGAGGAAAAAAAAAATACAATATGCTATCATCATCAAAACATAATATCTATATTGAAACCTAACCCACAATGGAAATATAAAAAAAAAAAGAAGAAGAACAAAAAAAAAAAGGATAAAAAAGGAAAAGTTGGTCATCTACCAGTTATTTTAAGCAATTTTTGGGCAGGTGAAAACAATATCCATTGTTTGATTTTTTTTTTTTTCAGGAAAGTATGCCCCTTATCACTTTGGAAAGAAGAATCATTTTGCTTATTCCTTGCCTAAATTGAACTCATATGACCTATGGATGCATGGATATACATTTTATTTCTTCTTGTTAAATGCTGATCTCCCAGAAAGTGCAAAAGAGCCTAATTACAATATTGGGAAAGGGAAAAGCCTGCTGTGGATAGTGTGAAACCTACTTTATTTTGTGGAATTACTGAAGTGGCCACACCGTACCAAATATTTTGTCCCATTTAGTTTAAGTGAAAAGAGCAAGACAAATGCACCCAATCTTCTTCATTGCAAACATAGGCCAGGCAAGCTCTTCATTGCTTCATCCAAGCTTTTCATGGAGGTTCCTATCATTTAACAGTATTCCTAGACTTTGGGCTTTAAACACATAAAGCTTTCTACAGCAAAACTGACATTTTGGATGACTTCACTGATTAATCATTCCAACTGAGCTCATCTCAAGGGCTCATGTCTTTAAACAATTATAAACTTGTAATTCTTTCCAAAAGGACAGTAATCCTCCTTAGGACATGATTATTAACATGCCCTTTTTAATATTCCATGGCAAAAAATATGATGTTAAACCTGACATTATTTTGGATTTCTTCGTGACTAAAATGAAAATGAAAATTTTTGATGTTTTACGTTAATATCCTATGTATCTTCACTAAATTTGGTATGGTTCGATGTAGTACCAAAAGTACATATTCCATTTCAAAGTAAAAGAGAGAAAAGGGTCTTCTTCAGTGCCTTTTGTTATGCCATTGCAAGTAAAGAGTTAACAGCGTTACCCTCTTTTGTCTTGTGTGCAAGGGATAGTGGATGCTCGGATAAAGAAGATGTGGTATATATATACAATTGAATATTATGCAGCCATCAAAAATAAAATCTTGCCATTTGCAACGATGTGGATGGAACTAGAGGGTATTATACTAAGCGAAATAAGTCAATCAGAGAAAAACAAGTATCATATGATCTCACTGATATGAGTAATTTGAGAAACAAGACAGAAGACCATAGGGGAAGGGAGGGAAAATGAAACAAAAGGAAACCAGAGAGAGAGACAAACCATAAGAGACTCAATCTCAGGAAACAAACTGAAGGTTGCTGGAGTGGTGGGGGGTGGGAGGGATGGGGTGGCTGAAGGATGGACATTGGGGAGGGTAAGTACTATGGTGAGTGCTATGAATTGTGTAAGACCGATGAATCACAGACCTGTACCCCTGAAACAAATAATACATTATATGTTAATATAAAATAATTTAAAAAAAGATAGCAGATGCTTTGGGTATTTGAGGCACACCTGGTTTTCATGCAAAGAAAATGTGTAATTTGGACTATCAAGTGAATAATTAATGTCAAATTAATTCAAGACACTTTCTAAAAAAAAATCACATGTGAAATACTTTGCTTTCTCTAGGAAATGCTGAAACAGGCATTCTTATTCTGAGTCTCCCTGCCCCCCACCCCAGGAAGTTCTTTATCTCAGAGATAAAGAAAGAGCTTATGCTGATTTCTCCTAGGAAAACAAAACAAAGTAAAACATCATATTTGCTATTTGTTTTTTAGAATTCATCCGCTAGTGTAAAATGCAGGTTTTGTGATATACTGTAACTTTAGCTGACATAGTGCTTTCCAGAAGAGGGCTATTCCCTGTGATAGAATCACAAGGATTTAAAGAAATATCCATGTCAGAGTATTTGCCCATAGTTGAAATATTAACAGCAATCTCTTAAGATAAGCAAAAGGAGTTATCTTGTCATACCCTGGGCTATATAAAATCTCAAATCTTGAAGCAATGTCTAGGTTTAACCCCTGGCTTTCAGGGAATGGGTTGGGCTGTTGTTTGACCAGTTTTGCTGTTGAGTAATTCTGCTTTGCTTGTGTCTGCAGACACATGTCCTATTTTTCAGATAAACCATATTTATCTTAAATGTTCCTCCTCCCCTGGATGTTCCCTCTCTCCCTAGGAAGACATGAGGATAGTCAAGATTTCTTCCAAAGTATTTAAGGAGAATGTGAACAAATAAGAGCTTAGAATGGAATTCTATGGATTTAAATGCCAGCATTTTAAAATAAGTATTAAAACCAATTAGAAGATAAAATGGGAATGGGAAAACTTATGTGAACTTAAAAGTTACAAACAGGTGTTGTGAGGATAAATATCTTAACTCCTAGGAAGTGATATAAATTGTACATGTTTAGTCATACCAAAATAACAATTTTGGGAATAATATACATATATACATATATATATATACAGTGTGTATATAAATATATACCAAACCCAAATATTGGTAGGTCAATCACATTGCACTTTGTTTTTTAAAGATTTTATTTATTTACTTGACAAAGAGAGAGAGAGGGAGAGCACAAGTAGGCAGAGAAGCAAGCAGAGGGTGAGGGAGAAGCAGGCTTCCCGCCCAGCAGGGAGCCCGATGCGGGACTCGATCCCAGGACCCTGGGATCATGACCAGAGACTAAGGCAGATGCTTAACGACTGAGCCACCCAGGCGCCCCTATCACATTGCAGTTTTGGGTGATGAGTATCTTTTTTAAAACCATTGAAGCAATAAAAAAAAAATTGTTCTTGATGTCTTTCATGCCTGATTCGCTCAGATATGTAATAAATCACTAGGGGATCTACATTCCAACCTACCCCCAAAGCTAATGATCTTTTCCTTTCCACTTGGGAACTATGCCATCAAATAACCACAGGGTGAGGTAATCTCCATCGATAGCTCTCTAAGGGGTACTATAGTGCATAGTATATATATTCTATATTTATATCTATAGCTTTAATTCCAGTTGTCATAGACTGTCTTTTGAGCGACCTGGGAAATGAAAGGTTTCATTTCCTTTTCAAAGACAGCAGTTTTGGTGGGCTCTTTGCACCTTCATCCTCCCCATGTTTTCCAGTAACCTGGTCCTACTGCCCCTACCACCCGCACCACCATCACCCCATATAAACCTTTTTAAAAATCTTTCAACGGTAAGTACCTAGTCATTGCAGAAAAAGTCTATCCTATTTCCAGAGAAGGGGTTTCACTTTGAATATGTCACCCTATTCCTCTATGCACTCTGAAATCCAGCTCCTGGCCAGGCTTTAGACAGACGGATACCAGTGCTGCTCTGGGTCCTGCCCCATAGATTCTGAGAGAAGACCAGCCTCTCTCCATGCAGCCAGTGAAGAAGAGACCTTCAAATCCAGGTCAGTCCCCATCAGTGGACACTATAGGATTGCTGGTGCCTACTGTTAGGTTCTCCTCTTAGATAAGCATACCTTCAAAAGCTATTTTTATTTTCCTTAAACACCACATTAATCTCAAATCTTAAAAAAGATATTTCTCCTATACTAAGGATTTGGCCTTGTCCTTTAAGTAAGTTAGATAGGTATTTGGGCAGCACCTTTCAGTAACTACCTTGGCAAAACCCACTCCAAATGGTAATGTTTTCCTTTGGGGATCTCAAAAAGAGTAGTTTGGTATTGTTTAAATTCCTTTTGTGACTCTTAATCATTCTCTGATATAAAGAGGGAGAATTATTCAAAGCTAGCACAATATTAAGTAAACAAAATATTCAAACATGTTGTTACTAAATGCAAGAATAAAGACAAACCTTTCTGAATGTGTGGCAATATGTTATGGATAATCCTTCTTTGAATAGTTTCTGATCACATTTTGGATTACATACCCAGCTATTCTTTATCTTCTCATAAATTTTGTCTGAATTGAAATAACTACGTCCACTTGTAATCCCAGTTCATGGTGAACATCATTGAAAGTAACTAAACACTTCAAACTTCTACATACTTTCTTGTCATTCTTGTTAAACAAGGTCAACCAAATAGTTTAAATTTTAGCAAATGGATTTGTATATTGCCTTCATCTTTGCATTGTCCTTTTTTTCTCTTAAAACTGTTAATTATATATATATATAAACATGCAAAAACAAACAGAGAAATATACCATAAACCTATTTAACCAACAAGCAGAGTTTATTAATTGCAATATTTTATGGTATTTGTGTCAGATTTTCTTAGGAAATAAAATATGAGGCCTACTCTCTCTATTCAATTCGTCACTTTTATTGGAGGCAACTATTATCTAGAAGCATACACACAAATACACACACACACATATATGTGTATATACATATAATCTTGTCAAATTAAAAAGAATATTTTTATAGCATACAAATGTCTCAAAAATACTACAGGCTATTTTTTGTGGGTTTCTAAAATGTACATAAGTTATTCATATTGTTTGTATCATATTGCCCCTTGTTTTTTCCCTTAGTATTTATCACTTCAATATTTATACTGAATATATATTCCATATATATATATAAATATATATTCCAAGAACTGATTAATCAATTTTAAAGGCTATATATATATATTACTATACAATATATAATATTACATATAATATTATATATTACTGTATATTACCACATGTGCAGGGACAGGACTAATGACCCCAGAGACTCAAGTTACCTAACAAACGGGTTAATGGAAGGGATGAAGATGAAACCCAACTCTAGTTTCCATGGGTCCCAGCGTCCTCAACATTTCTTAGTGCTGGTTTGGTTTCCTTATATTCTAGAGGCATCTTTTACATTTAATGTGATTACTGTTATCTTTGATTTTTTTCTAACATGTTAGTATTTTCTGCTTACGTTTTTTTTTCTTAGCTTCATTTTTCTCCATTGCTGTTTTTCTTGAATCAGTTAAGTTTTATTCAGTTTATTTTGTGTCCTTTATTGGTTTAGTTGTAATTCTGTTACATTGTTTAAGAGTTAGCATTGCATTATCTCATGCATACTTCAATTAAAATGCCTCTAGCTTGTTATTAATATGGCATGGATTGCACATGAGAACAATACACACAGACTTTAGAATGATTTACTACTGTCTATTCTCTCATTTCACTTTTGATTTCTCCTTGTGTTTGGTGTTCTGCAGTTTGATTACCCTATGAGTGGATGGGTGCTCATTCCTTTCTAGTTACTCTGTTTAGGAATCACTCTAAAATTTGGTGTGATATGCAGGGTTTTTTGTCTGAATTCCATAAGAAATCATAATCATTGTCTCTTTGAATATTTTTTTTCCTCATTCTCTCCATGCTCTCTTCACAAATAGGTTACATTTTTATATATTTTTTTAACTTATCATCTTTTTACATCTCTAATTTGAACTTAAAGTTGTTTTTCTAGGTCA
Organism: Neomonachus schauinslandi; assembly: GCF_002201575.2. NCBI lineage: Eukaryota > Metazoa > Chordata > Mammalia > Carnivora > Phocidae > Neomonachus > Neomonachus schauinslandi. Next base: position 38,263,196 of record NC_058415.1, on the reverse strand, counting down.
GATCTAATCTGTGGCTTAAGATTTTCACTGTTTTTTTTTTTCTATTAGCAATTTTATTAGTTGTATTTTCTAAAACATTCTTCCTTTATTGTATATATTATTATTATTGCTTTCATCATAGTAAATATTTAACCAGTGCCAAATGTTTTTTTGCATCTATTGAGATTATCATATGGATTTTCTTTGCTAGTTTGTTGATGTGGTAAATTATATAGCTTGATTTTCAAATGTTAAACCATGCTCTATGAGAAAATTTCTCTACCTTGTTATGATGTATTATATTTTTAACATATTTTAAATTTAATTTGTAATATTCAAGAGTTTTGTGTCTGGTTCTATGAGACATTATGTTCTGTGTGTTTCTTTTACTGCGATGATTTTCTGGTTCTGGTGTCAAGGTAACCCCAGCATCATAAAATAAGTTAAGATTGTGGAAGGGCTTATGCAGAATTTGCATTATTTTCTTCTTATCCTTTTAGTCAAGTTTGCTACTGAACCTATCTGAGTTTGAAGTTTGTTTCATGGGAAGATTTCAACTATGAATATGATTTTTAGGTACAGCTGAAGTTACAGATATTATAATTTTTTTCATGATTAAGCTTCAGCATATCATGCCTTAAAAGAATATTCCGTGTCACCTAATTTGTAAAAATAACTGGCATTAAAAGTCTTACAGCACTATTCTTTCTATCTCTATTGGTTCATTAATGACATTTTCCTGATAATAGTAATTCAGATCTCCTATTGATTGATTGTTTGATCGAATGTTTGTGAGAAAAATCCAAAAGTTGACCAGCTCTGTTTAAAATAAACAAACAAAAAAAAAAAACCCTTTATTTAATTTCATTTATTTTTACTATAACTTTTCTGTTTTCCATTTCATTGATTATTGCTTTTTTTTTAAGATTTTATTTATTTATTTGAGAGAGAGAATGAGAGAGAGAGAGCATGAAAGGGGGGAGGGTCAGAGGGAGAAGCAGACTCCCTGCTGAGCAGGGAGCCCGATGCGGGACTCGATCCTGGGACTCCAGGATCATGACCTGAGCTGAAGGCAGTCGCTTAACCAACTGAGCCACCCAGGCGCCCCATTGATTATTGCTTTTATCCTTATTCCCTGTGTACTGTTTCCTTTGGGTTTAACTTGCTTTACCTCTAGCTTCTTAATAAGTTCAGGTCTTTAGAGTCATTGAAACGCAATCACCAGGGCGCCTGCGTGGCTTAGTCAGTTAAGCATCCCACTCTTTATTTCAGCTCAGGTCATGATCTCAGGGTCATAATCCCAGGGTTGTCAGATTGAGCCCTGTGCTGGGCTCTGCTGGGGGAGTAGCCTGCTTAGGATTCTTCCTCCCCCTCTGCCTCTTCCCCCTCTAAAAAAAAAAAAGAGAGAGAGAGAGAGAGGTACACAATTACCAAAGATGCCAATAAGAGATGAAAAGATGCCAATAAGAAATAACTTGCATATCCATATATTTACTAATGAAATTAATTTTGTAACTGAAATCATCCCACAAAGACAACTCCAGGCCCACATCGATAGATGGCTTATACATGAATGTTCACTGCAGTTTTATATGTAATATCCATAAGTTGGAAATAATCCAAATGCCCATCATCAGGTGAATGGATAAATAAACTGTAGTAATTAAAAGTAATGGATAATTGATACACAGTATGGCATGGATAAATTTCAAAATATTTACTCTGAGTGAACAAATCCAGACAAGAGTAAGTACATATTATCTGATTCCATTTATATGAGGCTCTAAAAAAATACAAACTGAAGTACAGTGACAGAAAACCAATCCCTGGGAAGGAATTACAAAGGGACATGAAGAAACCCCTGTGGGTAATGTATAATGTAGATAATCAATTATTTTGATTTTCATGATGGTTTCCATGTGTGTGTACACAGGGAAAACTTAACCAAATTGTATATTTTAAATGCATATGGTTTTAATTTTGTGCCAATTGTATCTCAATAAAACTTTAAAAAGAGAAAGAAAAAATTTAGGCTCCTTACAAGAAAATGAATTTCTATACATAAGTTTGTCTTGATTATGCATTGGCATTTCTTTCTCCATCTTCAAAACAGCAGGAAAAATAGTCATTCTGACTTCCTTATGTAAGTTGTGAAGATCAAATGGCATAATATGTAAAAATGCTTTGAAAATATGAAGTGCTGCAGAACCATAAATTGTTATAAATGATCTGGTTAGATTTAAGCATTACATTTCATGATGGGCTGCATTTACATTGTGTGTGTGTGTGTGTGTGTGTGTGTGTGTGTGTGTGTGTTGGAAGTGGCTGTTGGGATTGTTTTAACTTTTTCTCTCTTCCTTTTGTTCCTGGTCTTGCCATTTCTTGTAAACTTAATGATGTTTCACACTCCCTCCCTAGCTCTTTTCAGCCTGTTGGCAGCAACTCCTGGCTGTATTTCACAGAAGGTTCTGAATTCTTCCTTGCAGGTGCTTTGCTTTAGTGAGAAACACAAAAAGGTAACTTAAATGGGGGAAAACATAGCAGCTAGTATTTTCTTTGGTCCCTTGGGATAAGGGAATGAACAAAACATGATGGAATTGGCATGCAGGTAATATTTTAAAGGGTGGCAGCCTGAATGAGGTAGCATGACCATCTGGTAGATGTAGCGCAGCATCAGATGTCCAAAAATTTGATTTTTTTTACTAACTTTGTTATTCCTCTGGCCTCAGAGTTTCCTTCAGCTTCCATACAGGGATGAATGTCTCCAAATTCCCAAATTGGTATTGTGTAAAAACTCAAAGATCAATGTTTACTTTATTGGAGCCGGGAAGGATGGCTGTGAGAAAAATGAATTAACATTTTTTTTCTAGCTGTTACTATGGTCTGCATAGAGTAAGTATTTTTGCTTCTATTTGGAATTGAATTCCAATACTGGCTGGAAAAAAAATGTTAGTTTCCTTCCCTCAGGAGCTCTCCTTCTTAGCTTCTATAAAGTAAAAATCTTTCTTTGAGCCTTACAAACATATGCACAAAACATACAAACACTACTGATACACACAAGCATACATTAATGTCACTAGTGGCCTTGGGTTGAAATATTCCCAGAAGAATATTGGAAATAAGATAGTATGAAATAACTAGACAGGAATGGGGCAATAGCCATGATCAGATGCATATCCCCTCAAGAGCAGCCAACGAGTTTCTTGCTAGAGTTGGAGTTGATAGAGCTCCCTATCTACATATCTGTAGTAGTCTGCTTCTCCTTAGAATTTAGAGGAAGAGCTGGTATCCTTTTTTAAATCTCTGGGCTTACTGACCAGTGTTAAGGTTTATCTTGGTGACAATTCATAGCTGAAAATTAAGTGTCTGTGTATTTCGTATTGTAAAATCAAGTAAATCTCCTCCTTACTGCTATGCTAGATAAACCACCTCCAGGTTTGGGGAGAGGTAGCATTCCTGCAGAGTCTGTACAGCCAATTCCTAGTCCTCTGCCTTCCCACGAACAGAATGAAGAAGAAGGGTGGTGGGCGTTCCTTGGTACCTGAGGGGAGAGATGAGTTCATAAAAATGGAGACCATTTCTTTCTCCTTCCCTCAGCCTTTAACTTGTGGGTGTAGAAGGGGATATATTTAATCTGCTCACCTCAAATTTGAGAGTGCCTTAAATCCTTGTGAAACTGGAAGGGTCAGCATTTTATTTCCTATCTGGTTGTTTCTGAGTCACCTCAAAGCTGTCAGAACAAGAAGAAGCGAGGAAGAGGGCAGAGCAGCATAGCCATTTGGGAAAGGGCAAATACTGCTCACCGGAGTTTTCTGAAGAGCCAAACCTATGTGTTCTGTGGGCTCAGGGAAGTGAAAAAAAGGAGCTGAAAGCAGGGCCTGGCTGTTAGCCTTCCCATCCCCACCCAAGACTGTCCAGTGCAACAAAGACTGAAGAGCATCATGAGGATGTACAGAGTCAGCCTGGCGTTAGTTAAGGGAAGCAGCCACATTTCTCCTGCATGATCTCTAATATTAAGCCTGTGGTAAGAATCTGCTCGGTCCCCTGTGACCACAAAACAGATTCTAAAATAGAGAAGAGAGGTAGCCACCATAAAAGTAGGTCAGACTTTGATACCCAGCATTTGGAGTCAGCAGGGCGATAACCACAGATAGTAATACGGCTTCCCACACCCACCCAGGAACCTTTATGCATTTAAGTGGGTCTCCTCATACATGCAGCCTCTGGGGCAATAAGAAAGAAGGTAGAAAGAAAGTTTCTTTATATGGTTACTTTTTCAAAAAGTAACCTTATATAGTACAGCCTGAGCTAAGCAAGGCAGGGAAGCTTTGATTATTCAAAGAGGACAAGACTTGAACAGGAAATAACTCTAAAAAATATTGAAGATACCCAGAAAAAAAAAGGTATTAATTGAGACCTTTAGGTTGCCTGTCATCTTCACTCACTTCTCATTATTGTAAAGAAAATGGAAAAGTGGGATGCTGGAAAGTAAAGTTGTTATTCACATTTACAAAATCTGTATCTCCATTAACTCCACTAAGTTGACATTATTAAAGAAACCAAATAAAATGAATATCACACAAACAGCACAGACGCAACATTTCCACATTTAAGTGTATTCGTTGCCTTTCACTGTTCTTCCTTCTGTGTTCCTTATTTCAGTAAGTTGTGCTACTGTCCATATGGTTGATCGAGGAAGAAACCTTTTCCTCTTTGACTACCATTTTAGTTAGTTCGGGCTGCTGTAACAAAGAACCACAGATTTGAGTGTCTTATAAACAGTAGACATTTATTACTCCTCGTTGTGATGGCTGGAAGTCTGAGGTCAGGTTGCCAGCCTGTGCAGCTTCTGGCTAGGATGTGCTGTCTGATTTGCGGGGAGCTGCCTTCTTGTATCCTCATGTGGTAGAGAGCCAGCCGAGAGAGCTCTTTCTGGTCTCCTTGATGAGCGTACCAACCCATTCATCAGGGCTCCACCCTCATGGTCTAATCATCACCCTCATACCACCACACTGGGGATTCGGATTTCAACATCAACATTTGGAGAGGGGGTAATATACATTCATTTCCTAACAACCGGTCCCATCCAACTATCACTGTGTCTGTCAGTTTTTCCTCCTAAACATCTCTCGAGTGTATTTACTTCTGCTCACTCGTCCCCTTTGCCATTACCTTAGCTCAGGCTTGTCATTTCTCACCTGGTTGTCTCGAGGGCCTCATAACTGGCTCTCTGCCACGAGGGTGAAAGTAATCTTTTTAAAGCATTATGTGATCACTCAACACCACCACCATCCCCTGTAACAGTCTGCATTCTGCAGTTACAGTTAGTCTCTTTGTTGCCTTCGAGATGAGTTTTAAACTCACAGGTAATGTCAAAGATGAGATCGCAGATGAACTTCAAAGATAATTTACAAAGTCCTTCATGGTCCATCTGCTAGTTAATCTCCCTTCCTTTTGTCTTTTCCATCACACTCTAGCTCAGTGGCCTGAAAACCATGCCCCAAAGAATGCCAGACCTCTACAAAGCACTTCCATAGGCTATTGAATGTGTGTGTGCTGCCTGTGTGTCTTTGTATCTTGTGAGTTTGTGTTGAAGGGTGCTGAAGCCTTGGGGCAGAACCAGACTTCAGGATTGCTTCACAACCTCACATTCAATCAGACTAGCTACCTATGTGGGAAAGGGAGAGAGTTCACAGGAGGATTTCTTTAAAGAAAGAGTCCCACAGCTTCATAACTATTCAAACAAAAACCACTTTTAAGACCACTACTCTGCCATACGGATCTATTAACAGTGTCTTGGACATACCATTACACTTTCTTTTAGCAGGTCCATTAACTTTCAAATAATTTCATTCTGGAAGACTCCTATATGTTTCTTTGCTCTTTCATCAATTAGTCACTCAGGTAATTCCCGCTGATTTTTCAGCTGTCTGTCCAGAAGCCATATATGTTCGGGAAGACTTTATTGAGTTTATTACAACTGTCTTTGCTTTCACTATTTTCTTAAAGCATTGATCAGGGTTGGGCGCCTGGGTGGCTCAGTTGCTTAAGCGACTGCCTTCGGCTCAGATCATGCTCCTGGAGTCCCGGGATCGAGTCCCACTTCGGTCTCCCTGCTCAGCAGGGAGTCTGCTTCTCCCTCTGACCCTCCCCTCTCTTGTGCTCTCTCTCTCTCATTCTCTCTCTCTCTCTCAAATAAATAAATAAAATCTTAAAAAAAAAAAAGCATTGATCGGGGTTGATCATAATTATCTATTTGTGTCCCAGACGGGATGGTCTCTGAAGCCAGGGATTCTGCAGATCTCATCATACCATTCAGAGATCCTAAAGGACATCTATTTATTTTCAATAAACTCTGAATAGAAAAGTTCTATTAGTCAAAGCGAGTCTTGGAAAGAGGGGGGAGATTCATTTACTCCAACAATTTTCTCCCAAATGCAAACTCAAGTGACACTGTTTTGAAGAAATAAGCAGGCAAAAACTGTATTTGCTACTAAAGCAGTCCTCGTCTTTTGCTTTTCCTTTCTGAGGAAGTTTTTAAATTTTTTCTGTTATGTTTCACTGCCCACTCCTATAGTCTTCTTTCTGTTTCCGTGTTTGAGTCTTCCAAGTTGCTGGGTGCTTTTTTGCAAGTATTTTTTGCTAAAGAAAATCTTTAATGAATAAATTATGACATTCATTTGCTTGATGGAAAATACCTCAAAGCCCTATAAATAAAGAATGCTTATTTGTTTACTTAATTTATCTTATTCCTATCTCCTTGGCAAAAATATACTTTTCAATATTTTTAATAAAGTATCAGATGCTTCACCTTCATTTGAAAACCTATTTAAATATTTTTCTTATAGATTTATGACAAATATGTAAGTAAGACCAATAAGCAGACCTAAGATAATGTGATTTCAGTGACAACAGAGTAAAAATAAATGAGGATCACTGCAGAAGCTTTTGTTTTTGAATAGAACTCCATTTACACAGAGACATGAAATTATGAGCAATTAAAATTCAAGCATGCTTGAATTGAAAGGAACTTTTATAAGGCAGCCAAAGTAAAGGAATGGCAGGTGACCTGGGGGGGAAAAAAAGAAAATAAATGGTGAAATAATTACAGAAAGCTGCATTTAATGAAAATGATTTTGAATTATTTTTTTTTCAGGAAATAAAAAAATGACATTTCTGGGTATCTTATTAGAATGACCCAATTTATTAAAATTATCTACTTGCATTTAAAGAAAGTATCAATCAGCAAAGGCCCTGGTATTTTGGGTTTTTTGTCCTATATTAGGGCTTTTCAATCTGTAGAGCCTAATAAATCAAAACACCTTCAGTTATGCAGCAGTCTCCAGGCAGAACCTCATTCACATACCAGGTCCGCTCCCAGAGGCATGTGACCTTGAACATGTGACCTTGAACAGTTTGTATTTTCTCTCTGACCCCTATGTCTGTCCACCGACAAATAGAGGTGAAAATCCCTACCTCCCATGTTCCTTTGTGTTTTGAAAGCAGTAATGCCTGCAGCATACCAAACACAGAGCCTGACACACAGCACACCTCAGTGGGGATTGACAGTTCTCAGAAAGATGTCGCCATTCAAGGCGGTGAATTGTTGCATGTTGTTTTCAGGTTGGAGCAGTTTGAACTGTGGCTGTGATGGAACAGGCTCGGGTGAGCAGGAAGAGAAGCTAGTGTCGTGCAAATGGTTATTTGTATATATGGGATATTCACATTTCCTAACTTGCAGAGGGACTGAGCCCTGCAAGTGAACAAGAGTACCCATAAATAGAGATTTTTTTCTAGTTGACAGGCTGCTGATAAAACAGCTTTTACTCTAATATGAGAAGCAAGTTAAGCAAACATATGATTGAAGCTGCAGTGTGAAAAGGAATGCAAAGAGGATGCTTGTGACAGGGAGAGGGCTGTAAGTGTGATGGTACTAGCTTTCATTGAACTCCCTATATACTACATATATAGTGTGTATAAATAGAATATATATGTGTCTATATAGAATATATATGTGTATATGCAAATATATGCATACATACTCACACACATCTCTCTATTATGTGTTGACCAATCTATCTATCCACCTAGAACCCTTAGGATAGTACAAGGCCCATAGTGGAGAATTAAATGAGGAAACTGATTAAATGATTATATAGCATAATAAAGAGTGGGACTTCAAGAATGATTATCCCTGCAGAAACTGTATGGATAGGTAAAGGAAACATCCTGGGGCTTAAATTTTGAATATTTAAACACACACACACACACACACACACACAGAATGTTTGAAACAAATAGTGGGTAGACAAATATCATGAAAGAAAGAACTAAGTAGGAGACATGCTAGGATGTTATAACATCATTAATCGTGCTTTCTCTATGTCATATGATATTGCTGTTCAAACTTTCCTTTTTAAAATTCCTCCGTCATCATTAAGCTTCCTAACACCCAACAGTGTTCTTTTTTATTTACAAAATTTTGACTCTCTTCTAAATCATATTTTATTTTTCCATTACATCCTTAATATCTCTTCTGGAATTTAGTCCTGAATTCCTGGTAAATATGGGCACCTCTCTACTTGCTACGTGTGGATTCTCAACCCTAATCATTCTTCCTCTGAGAGCACCTGGGATTTCCTCTCCCCAGATTTTTGCACTTGGCTGTTTGTCTCTTCTTTCATCTGTTCATTAATAATTCTATATGGGTTCCTTCATATTCAAATCTACTTCCGATTCTCTTTTTTAAAGATTTTATTTATTTATTTGAGAGAGAGAGAGTGCACACGAGCAGGGAGAGGGGCAGAGGGACAAGCAGAGTCCCCACTGAGCAGGGAGCCCCAGATGTGGGGACCCTGGGATCATGATCTGAGCTGAAGGCAGATGCTTAACCAACTGAGCCACCCAGGCACCACAATCTACTTCTAGTTGTTTCTATCATTCAACCTGGTTTATAGTTTGTTTCCACAAAACTATTTCCCAGACCAACTCACATGGAAGCAAGCTCCTATGTCTGAAGTGACTCCATACTCTCTCTTTAGTTTTCAAGGCTGCATGCATGGACTTTGTGGCATTGTGAAGAGCACCCTGGAGTAAGATAGACCTGAATTCTAATTCCTACATGACTCTACCAATTATTTTTTTCTGGAGAAGTTATTCACAGCCTCTGAAACCTCAGTTTTTCCATTGGTAAATTTATGAAAATGAAAGTCTCATCTTCTTAGGATGTTTTAGGATTCCATGATATAATACATATGGATATGTGGTTTAAGGTGCTTTATGTAAAATCAGCACAGATACGTAGGTAAAGCACTTTGAATGCAGACATATTTACATATGTACAATGTAATTATCATATCATTATCTTTAATCATTATCCAGTTTCTAGCATGCGGAACAGTACCTAGTTGGCATCATTATTTCCGTATTACCATCATTCCATGAAGTAATCCATGTGAACGCGCCCGTGAGAGCACCGGCATGTTACAGTAAAACCTCTGTGCATGTTGGGTGCCACATCCCTTGTTCCGATGCCCCTGTTTAAAAAATAGGAATTGCTTCTCTGACTTTCTGTCATCTAACTTCTGCCTTTTCATTGCTTATTAGCAATTATATCAAAAGGTGAGATGACAGAGGGAGAGTGGGCAAGACCAGAGTTCGCCTGTCGGTAATTATGAACAGCTTCTGAAAATGTTTAGTGAGGAAGGGTATCCACTCTATCAAGGAAGGGGGTTAGGGCTAGAAAAAGATGGGGGGTGAATCTGTTTTCTCTATGAAACTCCTTTCACAGAGAGTAAAAGTGAGAATCACCTTAGAAGATTTGTAATTCCTTTTGTGTGGTGTAATTATGACATTGCATCCCAATTCCTAGCAAGACATTAGGAAGTTCCTTATTACATTATAATCTTAATCTCATTTCAGATGTAGATGCAGGTTGACCATTTCAGGGTCAGAGAAACCAGTTTAAGGCAAGGCTTATGTTAAATGTGCATGGCAGTTAAACCACACTTTCTAGAAAAAAAAAACAAAAGACAAAACAAAAGCCCTCTACAAGTTAATTACGTGTTTGGGACTTTGCATTTTGAGGAGAGTGAACAGTAAAATGGCTTTTTAGGGAGAGATGATTATAGTTTGTTTTGCTCATTCAGTCTCTCTCTTTTTTTTTTTTTTAAGATTTTATTTATTTATTTGACAGAGAGAGACACAGCGAGAGAGGGAACACAAGCAGGGGGAGTAGGAGAGGGAGAGGGAGAAGCAGGCTTCCCGCCGAGCAGGGAGCCCGATGCGGGGCTCGATCCCAGGACCCCAGGATCATGACCTGAGCCGAAGGCAGTCGCTTAACCGACTGAGCCACCTAGGCGCCCACTCATTCAGTCTCTTAAAGGAGTGCAGAAATTAGGTTTTGTTCTTCCTTATAACTTTCAGATGGCAGAAAGCCTGCCAACCTGTCTTTATTCTGTTGCATTAACTCTCCCAAATACTCCCTTGTCCCTGATGAAATTAAGTATCAAGGACTTTTTGAGTCCTTTACCATGGTTCTCAGCATCCACCAACCTTCTGGGAAGCTCTGAAATATTGTTTGTAGCCTCCATTATAAGACCCACTAAGGACAGAGAAATGATGAATGTTATAATTTAGATGGCACAGAAGTGACATCCACAGACCAAATGACTTGCATGATATTATCATACCTTTTCTTCATTACTCGGGCAATGAATATTAATTTTCAATCGAGTGCAAAACTGTTGTGATTTATTTTATCCCTATTGGTTAAAGTCTAGGGTGGGTGGGGACGCCTGATTGCAAGCTTTCATCATTTTGAAGCTATAAAAGTAAAGTGAAACTAGGACAAACGGAAATGCTGAGTATATACATGCAAGAATGGCTAGGAGAGTTAGGGATCCTTGTCACCACCAGGCGACATGGAGATTACAGAGGATGATTTTGCCTTCTAGCTTTGCCTAAAGTTACAAGATTTGAACTAAGTTAAAGGGTCACAGTACAAATGAAATAAGTAATTTGCTTTGGGTTTTGTGAATATACATATTGCAAGAAGTGTTATAATGTGCTTACCAAAATATTGGAAACTTATTCTTCACTGCATCATTTCTCTCCTCTGGATAGTGTTAATTTTTTTTATAACCTCAGAGAAAAACTTCCTTATGATAGGAGATTCAGAAAATACTAAATATCACAAATGAAATAAAAATGATCTGTAACCAACCAGTCAGAAATAACCACTACTAAAATTTTGTGTGTAGTCATATTTTTCTCTTTTTATATATGTTCAGGGTTATATTTTTATAATGTGCATCATCTTTTAAATTTTATGACATTATTTTTCATATGTGTATGCATCTTTCTACAGTATTTTTAAAGAGATATATTTTTAATATATATATTATAATTTTTTAAATCAATCCCTCTTTCTGCATATGTATTTGGCATCTCACAGGGAGCAATTACAGAGAACGCTTTGACTAATCTCCATATATACAAATAATTTGGGATGTATATTTTTTTGCATTACATAAATCTCTATGCTTATAAATGATTTGGGGCACCAAAGGTAGAATCACTGCATGATGGGGCTATGGATGGTTTAAAGACCTCAGTGTATATTTTCAAATTTCCATTCAGAAAATGTGTGTAACGTGTGTGTCCACATTAGCATACTGAAATGCACTGCAGAAAAATCAGTGAATAAAAAAAGTGGTGAATAACAAATGGAAGACAATAATTGATTTTAAAAGGTTTTAAAAATGAAAAAGTTACCTAAAATTTGGGGAATATAAAATTCAAGAATGAAATTAAGGAACGGGTAGGGGCACCTGGGTGCCTCAGTCGGTTAAGCATCTGACTCTTGATTTCGCCTCAGGTCATGATCTCAGGGTTCTGGGATCGAGCCCCGCCTCAGCTGCATGCTCAGCAGGGAGTCTGCTTGAGATTTTCTCTCTCCCTCTCTTCTGCCCCTCCCCCACCATGTTTCCCCTTCTCTCTTTTTCAAATAAATTAAGTAATCTTAAAAAAAAAAGAAAGGAAACTAAGGAAAGGGTAAAAATTGTTAGGGGTTGTTTCTATTTGTTTTTCCCCTAAAGGAGAGGAATTTTGGGGACAACACAGAGCTATTTCTCTGATTAGAAACACTCCCAATGCTCCTGAGAGCACAAACCAATCAGCCTCATTCTCCCTTTCCAAGAGAAAAGCGGTTACTCCCGGTTTTATGAGACACTGTAAAGGGTTCAAGCACAGAACATATGTGTGTGCAAATTACAGTGAGAGCCCAGCAAAGCCTCAAGGGGAATTACATTTAAAGATGGAGATTTTTAATGAGCTAGGAAAATGAAAAGAGTGCATAATTCTATCAAAGATCTCTCCTACAAGTTCTATTTACAAATGGGAATTGGTGTAAGAGAACTCCACACTCTATTTCTAAATCACATGCTTTTTATGTACAAACATTTATATGTGACATGGAAGCCTGTCATATAAACTTGAGAGTAAGATCATTACTGTCTGAATTATTCATCAACACATATTAATTAAATTTTCATACAAGAGCAATTTGTCCTTTGGAAAGGACAGAGAAGTTGATTTTTCTAATAGTTTTTATGTAAAAATATGCCAGTTATTATAAATGGTTCTTTTTTTCCTTTAGCTGGTACTTCTTGATGGACTTTGACAATCTGCATATGTAAATTCCATTCAATGCATAGTTCTTTATTGAGTGTGTCTAAGTTGATAGCACAACTAAGTTGGTAGTTAAATTGTAGAGTTGGGGGAATGCTGTAGGAAAGAATTTTATGTAGCATAACAAAGAAAAGGACTTCAAGAATGATAATTACCCTTGACAATATGGCACTATTTTATAATGGTCACTTACTGAAAGGACAGAATTTGCTCAAATTGTTAATACCATTTCTGTATTCACACTTTAGAGACCCTGTTAGGTACCACTCATTGGGATTTTTCTTTATGTGCTCATTTACGAAGGGATAATGGCTGCAGCGTCAGCAGAATCAACAGTGGTAGCAATCCAAACCTCTTACAGAAAGATTAACTTAATCTCTGTTAGAGAACTTCTTTTCTGTTCTCTACTCTAGCAATGACTTTCAGCTAGCCCCAGCCCCTAGCCCAAATAGCCTGGGCACACACACACACACACACACAGACACACAGACACACACACACATATACAAAAAGGTTTAAAAGAGCAACTAGATTATAAAAGATCCAGCCCTAGAACTCTGTCAAACCATGGGGGAGCTGCTCAGAGTCTCTCTAGGTCAGAGGGGCTAGGGAGCACCAAGGTTTATGTTCCAGTATTTATTAAAATGTGCTGAATGCAGCTTTGATTGAGATTAAAAATATAATAGGTATTAAATATTTATGTTATTTTTATAGATATAAATTTTTATATATGTAAATATATAAAATAACATATTTTAAATAACTATATATTGTATATACTATATATGCTATATATAAAATACATATAACACATATTAAATAACTATATATGTTATATATAAAAATATATAGTAGCATATAATATATTATATATATTTATATAACATATATAATAAATATATATATTTTTATATATGTATATATATACAAATATACATATATATAAATATATATATGTGTGTGTGTGTATATATATATATATAAACTATATATATGCCAGGCATTTTGCTGGGTGCTATACATGCATTATCTCTGCATTTTAATCTTGTGGCTAAAGAAATAATTCCAGCTAACATTTATGTGACACTTAATAAGTGTCAGGCAGGGGCGCCTGGGAGACTCAGTCCATTCAACATCTGCCTTCGGTTCAGGTCATGATCCCAGGGTCCTGGAATCGAACCCCACGTCTGGGGCTCCCTGTTCAGTGGGAAGTCTGCTTCTCCCTCTGACCCTCCCCCCATGCTCTCTGTCTCTCATGCTCTCTCCTCTCTCTCAAATAAATAAAATCTTTAAAAAAAAAAATAAGTGTCAGGCATTCAACTAAGAACTTTACATGTGATGTATCATTTAATCCTCTCAAAACCCTACAAGGTAGGGGCGCCTGGGAGGCTCAGTCATTAAGCATCTACCTTTGGCTCAGGTCATGATCCCAGGGTCCTGGGATCGAGCGCCACATCGGGCTCCCTGCTCCACAGGGAAGCCTGCTTCTCCCTTTCCCACTCCCCCTGCTTGTGTTCCCTCTCTTACTATGTCTCTCTCTGTCAAATAAATAAATAAAATCTTAAAAAAAAAACAAACCCTACAAGGTAGATGCTATTATTATCTCTCTCTCTCTCTTTTTTTTAATATGAAGAAACTGAGGTGCAGATAGGCCCAATGTCACAAATCTAGAAAATAGTGTGCACAAGATTCATTTTCAGTTTGACATGAGCAAATACCTCTAACCCCCACAGATACAGCTTTGTTAACCAAATTATGTGTTTGTTTGTTTGTTTTTCCATTGCCCTTGCTGCACAAAATACCACTAAGTCAATTTTTGGGGGGTCAAAATTTATATAAACATGACGAATCTTATGGTGGCACATTGTGCTCTGATTCTAGCCCCACTATCATTTTATTTTTCTATCTTAATTTCCCTTTGCCAAATATCTTCAACAAATATATATATATTATATATCTATTATATATAAAATATCTGCTTATATTGTTTGAACTCTATATATGTCTTTAAGTTGTTCACTGATTCACATTAGGAGATCATAGCATAAATTAAGAAATTCAGAAAATTATCCTATTGATTACACACAACAGCTTTACTGTCTTGTTGAGTAGGTATTCTAAAGCTGCGAACCCTGAGGTTGAGAGATACGAAATGATTTGACAAAGACCACACAACTTGTAATCGCATAATTGGGCTATGGTTCCTAAAACCCAGTCCCTTTCATTCAACATTCATTCAATGGATACTTATTGATCACAAACTTTAGCTCTTCTTTCATTAAGCTTCATTAAGCTTTCATTCAAAAAGCCAGTTTGTAAGGTTGGTGTCACTCAGGTCTTCGTACTAAATATGCATTAATGAGAGCGCAGCAGAACTTCTGACACTGAGTTCTGATGTTAGCTGTGGAGTCTTTGTCACAGGTATGCGTCGCAAGCCTGTGTGCAGAGCACTGATCTCAAGGAAGCGTTGGAGAAAATCATGTCTGACCCATGCAGGGTAGAGATCCACTGTACAATATGGTGGACAGTAGCCTCGTGAGGACTTGCAATGTGGTTGGTCCTAATTGAGATGCGCTGTATTTGTAAATCACATATCAGATTTTGAAGACATAGTAAGAAAAAGGAGTGTAAGTATATCACTGATAATTTTTATATTGATTAAAAGTAAATGATGATATTTTGGTTTAATAAAATATATTGTTGATATTAATTTTAATCATAAATGAAGTAAAATTGAAATTAAACTCACCTGTGTATTTTTAACTTTTTAAATTACTAGAATTTTTTAAACCACTTTTGTGGCTATATTTTGGTCAACACCAATCTAGAGCATAAAATATTTTAACTTTTATTTTCTATTTCTCTCATATTTGACTATTGAAGAGATTATAGGATATAGTAACTATAATCTGAAAACTCAACTATTTTGCAATACTATGATGAATTTCTATTAGGCTCTCTTAGGTTTACATTTTTGTCATTGATTAGTTGGGACTTTTCAAGTAGTTTGGATAATAATCCATTAAGGTATACCATTAGCAAATATTTCTACCGATCATAACATACCACAGTTTTTGACTCTTTAATATATCAGAAGTCTCATAATTTATAGTTCTGTTAAGGTAATTTTCATTTTTTTTCTTTTGGTCAAATCTGTCATTCTTTTTCTCTAAGGCTTCTTGGGTACATGTGGTTTAGGAAATACTGTCCTTATACCAAAATTACAATGTTATTCTGTATTTCTTTCTAATGTCTTTTTTTTCCTTGACACTTAAGTTTTTAATCACCTAAAATGTATTTTTGTATATGTTGTAAATCCTTTCAACTACTTTTAAAGTTCTTACTTATATATGGTTAATAAATTATTGTTAAAAATTGAAAAGCCTATCCTTCCTATTTTTATTTTAAATGTGACCTTTATTATATACCAAACTCCCTTACATCCATGGGTCTATTTCTGGATTATTAATTATTTTGAATTGATCATTGCCATGAAGCAGATGCTTTTGTCTCCTCTCCCTGCAAATTCATATGTTGAAACTCAAATCTCAGTGTGATGGTACTTAGGGGTGGGGTCTGTGGGAGGTAAGTAGGTCATGAGAGTGGAGCTCTCCTGAATGAGATTAATGTCCTTAGAAGAGGTGGGAGAACTAGCCAGCCCTCCATTGGCCATGTAAGGATAGAACAGAGATTGGCAGTCTGCAACCCTGAAGAGGATCTTCACCAGAACCTGACTAGGCTAGCACCCTGATCTTGGACTTCCAGGTTCCAGAATTACATATATATATAATGTATGTTTCCTATTCGATCACTAGGACATTTAGCATAATGCTGCAAAGCTGCAGCATTTGTGGTCATCTTTGAGTTGTTTTTGACATTCAAATGTTTTCACCATTAAAGATGATTTTTAGATTTCTAGTACCTGTGCCTTATTAAATTAAGAAGTTTCATTATCTTTCTATACTCATGTTCTGGTAGGATGCAGTAGTAAACAAACAAACCAAAACTCTCATGTTTACAGGGAGATTTTAATTTTTTAAATTTCTTTAAAGAATTTATTTGTTTGAGAGAGAGAGAGGCAGTGCATGAATGAGGGGAGGGGCAGAGGGAGAGGGAGAGAGAGAATCTCAAGCAAACTTCCCACCCAGTGCAGAGCCTGATGTGGGGCTGGACTTGGGGCTCGACCTCACGACCCGGAGATCATGACTTGAGCTGAAACCAAGAGTCGGGTGCTTAACCGACTGAGCAACCCAGGCGCCCCTGGAGATTTTTAAAAAATTGGTTTATTTCACTGGTTTGAAAGAATACCATCATTGTTATTTTTAATTTCATTAATTTGTATCATCATCATCATCATTATTATTATTATTATTATTATTATTATTTTTAGTGAATAACCTAACCCCTTACATCTTCTTTCATCAAACTCAAACTCTTCCTTCAGGATTTATCACAAATATGTCATGTCTACACTCCCAGAGTGTTTAATATATCAGAATATATGTCCCATTCTACTGTGCTCCTATAGAATCATCTTCTATATAATTCTTACATATACTTACCATGATAGTTGCACATCTATTAGTAGTCATGTGTCCAAATAGCTATATACCTAATAATTACATTTATAGTTAAAGCTGGATATGTAACTTTTTTTTAAATAAAGATTTATTTATTTATTTTAGAGAGAGAGAGCAGGGAGGGGGCAGGGTCAGAGGGAGAGGGAGAGAGAGAATCTCAAGCAGACTCCCTGCTGAGTGTGGAGACCGACGTGCACCTGAGATCATGACCTGAGCCAAGTTGGACACTCAACCAACTGAGCCACTCAAGTGCCCCTGGATTTGTAACTTTATGTTACCTTGCTTGGCATCACTTATTGCCCCACAGAATTAGAGTGGCATAAGTTTTGCTGTTTAAACCTAAGAAAAGTTCCTTCTTGAACATTCTGTAGTTTCTTTGTTTTCTTGCAGGCTCCTCCAGTGCTATTATTTTATATGTTTTTACCTATATCCTTAAAGCTAAAAGAATAAAAATTGTTTAAACCATTGTGTTTTTAATCTCTATTATTAATGTGAATCCAATGATCTTGGAATTTACTTCTCCCCTACACAACATAGAGAATTTACTTTTTTGTGACTCCCTTTCCCAAAGCCTATGCATTGTCATGTCTCATGAATCTTTGTGCCTTCAGCAGTCAACCCTGTCATACACTGTTAAGACTTTTTGAATTTTTATTCTAGGCTTTTACATTTTTGATTTCTTATACATTGCCAGAATTTTATCACAGTTCAGTAGAATAAAATATATTATTTCCCATATTATAAATATTAACAACTTCTTTCTACAAGAAATGACATCAGAATTTTATCAGATAGTGTTTTTGATAATTTCTAAAATAAAACTGCAGAAAAGCAAGAGAGTTGATACAAAGTAAATGTTTTCAAAAGGACAGGTACAAAACACATTAAAATATAAGAAAATTGTACATTTTCTTAAAATCCAGAACATTGTAGAATCATCAAATGTGAAAGTGGTTTATTTATGCATCATTCTTTATTTGCTTTTGTTCATTAGTTGGAGAAAAAAAAATTAAGTTTTTTTTTTTTAAGATTTTATTTATTCTTTGTCAGAGAGAGGGAGAGAGAGAGAGAGCACAAGCAGGGGGAGCGGCAGGCAGAGGGAGAAGCAGGCTCCCCGCTGAGCATGGAGCCCAACGCGGGACTTGATCCCAGGACTGTGGGATCATGACTTGAGCTGAAGGCACATGCTTAGCCAACTGAGCCACTCAGGCATCCCAGTTGGAGAAAATTTTAATATGCTTCATTTCTAAATCTTGTTTATTTTTGAGACATGAAATTTTCACTTTTCTTTCCACATGTTCTTTGTTAACTATATAATTAAACAAACCCATTTAAAGAGAGTCTGTGACTGTTTCTCATAGAGCTATAAAAAGGTTGTAATGCAGAAATTTATAGTTGTATTGGATTTTAGAAATCAGCTGGTGTTTCTCATCTAAAGCATCTTTTCATATTTTTGTGTAATAAGTTTTTATCACAACACAGTGAATACCATGTTACCAATTTATTTTATTTTAGGTGGTATTTAGATACTCTTTTTATTATGGGAAATTTCAAACAAAATAAAATAACTAATTATATGGCTCTCTCACTCAACAATTATCATTAATGGATCATTTTGTACCAATGTTTGTCATATATATTGAACATTTTTTGTCTTTAGTCATGATTAAAGGCTCATCATTTTCTTCACTATCTTAAAAAAATCCTGATCTGTTTCCTCTGCTTTTGTGCCAACACATTTTTTTTTTTAAGATTTTACTTATTTATTTGAGAGAGTGTGTGTGAGAGAGGGAGAGAGAGCACGAGTGGGGGGAGGGATGTAAGGAAAGGGGGAGGCTCTCTAGCAGATTCTGTGCTAAGCGCAGAGCCCACCTGGAGGCTTGATCTCATGACCTTGAGATCAAGAACTGAGCTGAAACCAAGAGTCAGACGCTTAACCGACTGAGCCGCCCAGGCACCTCATGTGCCAACACCTTCTAATCTGCTCCTATATTGTCAAATTGATCCATTAGTACCTTGGTCTAAAATATTCCATGCCTCCAAATCATCTTAAATATAGAAGACCCTTCTTGGCTTTTCCCTGCTTCCATCTTGTTTCACCCCATGCCACTCTAACACACACCATGTCTATCAGTTGCCATGACCTAAGTTGTACTTTCACCAACTACCCCTTGCTGTCTCACTGCTAAAACTCTTCATATGCTATTTTCTCTGCCCACACTGCCTTTAACACCTCCATTTTATTCATCTGCACAATTCCTACTTGACCTTCAAAGTTGTTCTCAAGTATTTCATCCTGGGGGATGTTTCCAAAAAATGTACCCCAAACCTAAGGCTACATTAATTGCTTCTTTTGTGCTTTTATAAGATCCTCTAAGATCCTCTATGAAACTTTATCAAAGTTTTCATTACTAGGCATTCTATTTTAATATTAGTTTTTGTTTCTCCCTCATTAGACTGATGTCAGTTACTTCAGCTGATTAGCTCTTACTCCTCTACATCTAATGTTAATAGCCAACACCACACACCAACATGCAACATGCTAAAGTACATCCTATCCTGTGTGTGTGTGTATGTGTTATGTTTATATCTTGAGGGTGATAAGTCTTCTTAAAGAACTTCCCTTATGTCTGTTTCTCCTGTCTCTTTGATCATATGTAGCTCAGGTGGAACACATGCAATGAACCAATAGTGTGGCCAGGTATTAAAACTCCATATTGAGTAGTGGAATGAGCAGAAAGAAGTAGGTGCAAATCATGGATCTGTCAGTTACTAACTGTTTCAACTTGCAGATCTTATTTAAGCTATGAGTTTTAGTTTCCTCATCCATCAATAGGCATAATGTCATTTGCTTCACAGAGCTATTGTCAATTTAACTGAGTTAATGTTTATAAAGTGTTGAGTGCTATGTAGGTCACATTTACCTAACTTAGATTATGTGAACTTCAAATTGTGGGATAGAGCTACATTAATATTCCCACTTTATGAATAAAATTTGAAGAGCTGCAAGTCTTCTTTATGGCCAGTGTATTGTTGGTTGTTGTTCTTGTTATAAGATAACATAGCTTTAACTGTTAAATAGAAATATCTACTGTTATTAGTTAGTATCCTATGAACCTTACTATTGATGATATACAATAGTATTTCCTCAAGATATTTTGTAATTATTATTCTTATAATTTAAGGTATTTTTTATATTGTATAATAATTTCATCCTGATGTTTACAATTCATATGGTATCATTAGTGCTGACAAAAGCATCTAAAACTAGTAACTTTGGAATTAACAGAAATAAAATCAGAAATTCAAGAAAAAAATCTCTAAGAAAAATGCCAAACTACCACAAAGTCAAAATGTTAATTTAGGAGATAGTGCTCCTAAAAGTTAGAGGTAATGCTAGATTTTTTTTCCTCAAGCCCTAACGCATGTACCTTTAAGTTTGCAAAAATCAATCTATATTCAAGGGCAAATCATGGAGAAATTGGAAAAAATATTCATAATAAGACTGCAAAATGGAAACTAACATAGTATGCCTCTAAGACATCTTATTTTTTGTGTATTAGGGCACAGAGAATTCCTGATGTTTGATAAAAAATGAAAAGAAAATTTGCCCATCAAAATTTTATTAAATAGTAAATGCATGTTTCAAAGCAAAAAACACATTTGCAGATTTATGTACTCCAAGAAGATATTTTCCCTTTTATATTTATTAATATAAGGGAATCAGTCTTGAATTA
This sequence comes from Neomonachus schauinslandi, assembly GCF_002201575.2. Lineage (NCBI taxonomy): Eukaryota > Metazoa > Chordata > Mammalia > Carnivora > Phocidae > Neomonachus > Neomonachus schauinslandi. Next base: position 38,242,210 of record NC_058415.1, on the reverse strand, counting down.
AGTGAGTTTTATTTTTATGCAAGCAACATAACTTTTTCATTCCTGAGCAATTCCTAGTAGACAGTTGACATTTATGATTATGGTACTGAATTACTGATTTTGCTTTAAGTCAAAAGTTAAGTTCCCTGTGAACAACTTTTAAACTTCATTACTTGGTGTGAATAGTGTCATTTCTCTGGAAACTTTTTGGATGTCTGTATTATATTTAGACCCCCTCCTGCTTTTTGCCGCTCCCCAACCATAGCCCTAAGGTCAGGACAAGTTGCTGGGTGCTAAGACATCGGTCTCAGCAGTTGGTTCTATCTTCTGCCACATCCCTCAGTTCTCTTGTGGGATACAAGGCAGGCATGTATGGCCAGCTCCCCTCGTGTCTCTTGGTCCAGTTCTTTTCTGGAAGGGATAATTGCTTGGGGTTGCGGGTGGAGAGCACATGAAACTTCTCACCATTGCTTGAAAATTAGGTGTCAATGTCTAGTTGTAATCTTGTGAAATCACTTTTGAAGCAATAATCTCAGGTCTCTGTTATCAGATATTAAAAGATATGATTCTAATGACCCAATTTTTCACCATTTAAATATTTTTGCCCTTTAATGAAAGTCTAGTTTTTTAAATAACTAAACAGACAGATTATCCTATTCAAATCTCTTATTCTGTGTGACAAGAGATGTATAACTTATATCTTCATGTTCTTTATCACTGTTTTGTACTACATGTTACCTAGCTATCTGTAGGAAGAAAGCATCACTAAAATCTTGCAGGATGAATTATTCAGAGAAAAAAACACTTGTATTATTTAGGACTCATTAACACAACCAAACCACAGAGAACATACCTAAGGACTGCTTGATGTCAGGGGGCTGACAGTTCTTGAGTAGCAAGTATTCTTATTTGTGAAATACTCTGTCAGTCTTTGAAATTGTCAAAGGCCTCTGCAGCTCAGAGTATACCGGAAATATAAGCAAACAGGGTGAGTTATTATTTTTAATGTACAGATGTAGTAAAAACCAGTTGCAGAAAAAGATGAAGTGCAGAGTATTTTTCAAGTTCTATTAATAGATGACATGCATAAATTTCTAAGACAGTCAAATACCACTACTTATATTTCTTTTTTTAAAATGCACTGCTAAATTTATCTTGACACATTGGCATTATGAGTCTCAAAGTTTCTTCTTTAAAAATATGCTACCCATCTGCTGCTTCTGTATTTCTAAAGAGGCCATTGCTTTTGAAATATAGATATACTTTTCCTATTCCAGGGAAAGTTTACTTAAGTATATCAGAGTGGAAAACTGCAGCAATTATATGGATTCTTGAGTTAAAAACATAAATTTTTTGCCAGAAGTATTTGAATATATGATTAATACTTCTGGCTGACTAAATCAACCTAACTTCCCTAGATTCATTGAGTTAAAAACCAAAAGGTAAATAGCTGCATCTGGGTATTAGACATAAAGTGAATTACATTTCAAGAATCACTGTTTGAATATACCATAAGCCCTAACACACTGGGATCAGCCCACAAAAGGGGAGTCCATTTGACCGTCAAAGGCTGCGATTATTTTTATTTCTGACACCAGATGGCGCTCGGAGATTTTTAATCAGCTTTGATCTTTCTTGTTTCAAATTTTTCCCTTCATCTCTTCTTTCCAGGAAGCTTTTGCTTGAAAGATTAAAGTTCATATATGTTTCCTCTCATGTAAAATGTAATTGAAGGCTTTCATGTATTGATTAAAACTCACAGCCTATTTTCCCTTTTTTTTCCTTCATTGGGCAATATTGTTTAATAATACTGAATATTACAGGAACCACTGATAAGAGTCTCTGCATTAGTGACCTGAGGGAACTGTCAATACTGTCACTATCTAATCATTTAGAAATGCAATTCATTTAGAAACTGCTCTAATTTTTGAAGCAATTTTAGCCTGGATTTCATTCTTCTGTCTTACTAGTGTAAAAAGAAATACATGGGTAGCTAGGAATTACATTTATCCATTATCCAGAAGAGAGCCCTGTCTATGTGCAAATGAGTTTTATATGAAGCCCCATGGGTGTCTGAAATTACTCCTCTTACAAACACTCTCTTGTTCTGCCTCATTCTCACATTTCCATGTCGGTGTCCCTTTCTTCCACTTAAACCATCAAACAGATAATAGCATAAAATTAAGCTCCTTATTATAAAGAGCAACGGCCATTCCTGCTTTTCTTTTTCTTTTTCTCCCTCTCTCTTCCTTTGTCTTTGAATCGATTAGAATTACTTTTTACTTGGGAGACAGGTGGCATGTTGTAACGAATCTGTTCTATATGCTGTGACATTATTTTAACACAACCTTTGCATGTGGGCTTTAAGCCCTTACAGTAGTCTCTTTTCTTGGAATTATAGTTTATCAACCACCTTTGAGACTTCACTGATTTGAAACAGGAGTTCCCACCCCCCAGGGTAAGAGAGAAGCACATACTCCTCCAATGTATATTGTAGAAAACTGACAAAATGCAAAATTGAAGACAACTTTTGGTTAGTTTTTGGAATTTCTATTCTCTATATCTGGCTTTTAGTAGAAACCGGTGGGGAAATTATTAAATGCAAGTTACAGAAAAGAGGCAATAATGCCATCCTTTATAATCAGGTTCAGTATAAGAATGAAGAGAGAGCCACATTTTAAAAAGCTCTATCATATTTCCTCCTGCTAAAATGCAAATTGTTCCTCTCATTATGATGAGCACCTTATCTAGTTCAAGATGTCACTTAGAAGCTGTTTTTCCCTGTTAATAGTTGAGAGGGTTATTGACCAAAATGCATTGACTGACTTTAAGTTAATGGTAGCACATAAAATGGGAGAATGGTTTTAGTACCACAGGCTTCTGGAGAATTTTGATCCTGTCTTTTCCAGGGAAGTCTACATTACCATCTGGAAATATTCCCGCACAAAGTGTTTTCTTTGGAACAGTTTCCCCCGTGGCAGCTCTTTCCTGATGCATAGAAACTTTAGTCAGAATCAAGCTTAAAAAAAAGAAAGAAAGAAAGATTGTTGAAATGTGGCAAGATTAGGGAAACATACCAGAGAAGAGAAGGCATTGGGCCTTTTTTTCGACTGCCATAACATTAGGCCTTTCCATTAGTCAATCTGCACTCATTTAAGGAACTGGGTCTCCTCCGGCTTAACAGAGTTTTTCCCACTAGCAAAGGTGATTTGAGTGGTAAGAGATCATACGCTGTGGCCTAGTCCAACTTAACCAGTAAAGAAACCACAGTAGAATCAGATCTATAAATACAAAGAACAAACTAATGGTTTGTCAGAGGGAAGGGGGTTTGGGGGATGGGCAAAATTGCTGAAAGGGCGTGGGAGATAGAAGTTTCCAGTTAGGGAATAAATAAGTACAGCATAAGGACTATAGTTACAATGGTGTATGGTGACAGTAACTTACTGTGAGCATAGGGTAGTACATAGAGAAGTTGAATCACCATGTTATACATCTGAAACTAAGGTAACATTGTCTACTATACTCAGATAAAAAAACAAACAAACAAACAACAACAACAACAACAAAACCCAAACCTAGTAAAAAAAAAAAAAAATAGTGTCTGGTTAGAGGGACTTTTTCCATGCTTGTGGCAGAACCAGCATTTGAGAGGGACCAAGAGGCCAGGCGCTGACTTCCGTAGTGTTCCTTCTTTATCACATGAAATTAGTTAAACAGTAATTTTGCTCAAAATCCCCCAGGGCCCCTCATTTCCTTCAGAGGAAAAGCCGTTTGCCTTTATAGATCATATTGCTATGTCATGTGACAGCTCATTCTGTTGCCTTTCACCTTATCCCCTCTCCCTTCGACTCCCTTAAAATCACCCTGTTCCAACAATGCTGGCCTCCTTGCTATTTCCCTCAAACACAGACCTCAATGGCAAGGTTGGGATATTATTCACCCAGATAGCTGCACTGACTAAATTTCCTTAAGTCTTTGCTCAAATTTATTTTCTCAATGAAATGTATGCTGACCACCCTACTTAAAACTACCCTTGCAGCACTCTGGATTTTTCTTACCCTGTTTTCCATAATTTTGCATTTATTAACTCATAACATATTATATAGCTTACTTATTTTGCAGGATTTTTTTTTTTTTTTGGTGAGCCAAGATGGAGATACCCATAAACAATCACAGTAGTCTGATAAAAATGGAAATAATATTCCTAAATATATGTCAGTAGAATGCCTTTTCTATTAAATTTAAATATGAAGACATGTCATTGTCCTTAGATCCAACTTTAAAAAAATCCCAATAGTCACTATATATGAAAATGTCTGAGAATCCAGATCTCTATTATGGTAGATTTTCCTATTTTCAAATGTGGAAATAAATGAAAACAACCCAAATGAAAACAAACAGAGGCTCTTTATTTGGAGCTTGTTATATAGTAAAGGAGCTAGGCACCATCACTTGTGTTTGGCAGAGACTGAAAATCAAGCACGGAAGTGAGAAAACTTAATAAGTAAAAAAGAGGGAAGACTTTAGATATGTTCTGATTGGAGGTTGTTGGCAAAGACCAGCATGGTCAAGTTCCCTTCAGCTTGATTGAATTTTAGAGAGGATTCTTTCAGGTTGTAGGCTCCTAACTTCTCTTTTTGTAGAGCATTTCTTTTTTTAAAGAAAACTTGCAATTGTAAATTTTCTGCTTCTTTAAGATGTAAATCTTCTACAACCCAAGAATGTCTTTCTCAAAGACCTGGGATCCAACACTTCTAAATATCATCATCAAGAAAGACAGGGCCCCCATCTCCTAGTTTCTGTGGGAGAGTAGGATCTTATCTTTGTTAAGAATTAGTAAACACAGATGGACTAATCACATTGGCCTACGTTCCATTCAATTCCTCCAATATTTTTCCTGTAGCTCATTCTACCATTTAAAAATCCTCACACCTTTTGTTTCAACAGTTCAGTTCAATCTCTCTCTCTCAATAGTCTTGACCTCTATTGAAATAGTCTTGAATAAATTCTTCCTTGACATTTTAACTAGTGTCTGGTGCAGGTTTTCCTTTACAGACTGAGGAAGCTGGAGGCAGTCTAACTAGAAGCTAGGACATTCTATGTGATTAGTCTGAAGAGTATATTTGGTTTTCTCTCGTTGGTCCTGTGTTGGAAGCAAAAATTAGGGAAGATGACAGTCATTGACCAAATCCTTATCATTTGGGCACATTGCTGCAGAGGTATGGTTTGATTTTCTGGACTAATTGCTGGAAAAGTTGTGAGTCAGAGTTCTGTTGCCATGTATGGTCTGGCCATTATCTACTTGTATATTTAGTTTCTCACAAGAACACTGATGTGTCTGGCTAAAGTAAGAGATTTCAACATTAGGGCAAAGAAAAGATGAAGTGTGTGTTATGAACATGTATATTCCACTAAGCTGTCTCTTCCATTCATCCTATGGAATATGCAGGAGAATCCCAGGTGAGAGAGAGTAAAGATGTAACACTAGGGGACTACTCAGAGAAAACTGAGAAGAACCTAATTTATTGCAATGCTCTTTTGGGGTATGACAAGTCGAAGTTACTTCTTCACTTCTCACAAAACTAGAACTGAACTAGAACACCTCACTGAAGATAATCATTCCACAAGCACAGGGATATAGTTTCAGTGGGATGGTCAAGACAGAAAATGACTTGTATGGCATGTATAGGTGTGTTGTTCACAATCCAGTGGGAAACCCAGTGGAGAATGTTTTCAACATGGCTGCCACAATCGTGGACGAAACCAGTGGATACCCAGCTTGTCCTAGAAACAAGCACAAAGCTTCTACAATACAAAGGGGGTACCCAAACTGAACAACAGAAAGGCTTAGGCTATAAAGCTGGAATGAATAGAATCACTTGGAACTGGATAACTTAGAGCTGACCAAGTATTACAGTGGATGATTTCTAATCCTCTGCTTTGCTTGATGAAATTTTAGTTAGGCTTCTCTTTCCTACAGGTCCTGAACTCTGCACAAAAAAGTAGAAGGTGCCTGCTATGGACTGAATGGTTTTTCCAACCCCCTCCCTCACTTCATATATTGAAATTCTAATCCCCAGTGTGGCGGTAACAGGAGGTGAAGCCTTTGGGAGGTGATTAGTCATGAGGATGGAGCCCTCATGAATGGGATTAATGTCATATAAAAAGAGACTTGAGAGCTTGCTCTCACTCTCTGCTTTCTACCACGTAAGGATGCAACATGAAGACAGCCATCTACAAGCCAGGAAGTGGTTCCTCACCAGACAATGGATCTTTTGACACCTTAATCTTGGACTTCCCAGCGTCCAGAATTATGAAAAATACGTGTTTCTTGTTTAAGGTACTCATCTACGATAGTTTGTTATAGCTGTCTGAACTAAGTGCCTTCTAATCAGCTTTCCCTGGGAGTCAACTAACCACACAGTGAGACCCTTTTCTTGTCAGACCCCAATGGTCATTTCCCCCTTGTTTGTTCAGTTTCCCCTCCAAAGATTCTGCTTACATATGTCTGTTTTTTCTTTATCCTCTTAAATTAAAAATGTTCGGTTTGGTTTGAGATAGTTGCAGAATTGTATGCACAGTGTTCTCCCCACTGCAATAGTCCCTTTTCTTCCTTGCAATAATCCTTTTGAAGAAAATTGTCTCCTTACTAAGTCCTGACTTGTTTTTCTTTGATAGAACCCACCGGAGTATTATATTAATGAAGACAGTCAACATTTCTGGAGAGTTTACTCTTGACAGGTGATGCCAGTATGTGCCTTACACAGATTACTTCGTTTAAATAGTCCCACAAATCTGTGAAGGAGGTATTTTGACTATGAACATTTTACAGATGAGGAAACTGAGGAATGCACAGTTTACTTGCTCAGTGTGACATAGCTGATAAGTGGCAGATGCCAGACACAGAAAGGAACAGTTTGGCCCTGTAGCTGGTCTCTTAGTGGTCACACTCTTATCTCCAGAAAGCAAGACCTACACAGGAAGCCTTTCTCAAGAGACTTTCTCAGTGATCTGATACAAGCAGCAGTTTGGGATGGCACATGTTTTTGTTTTTAAAGAGGGGAGGGGATTTTTCCCTTCTCAGAAAGAAAACTTTTTCTCCTTTGTTCGTTATGAGACTTGGGGACGAGTCTCTTCTGTTTGTTCTCAGCTCTTTCCCTTTCCTGATACGTGGTCATAAAAAGAACCAGGGGAGTTCCTCTTGACAGTTTCCTCCATGTTTTATGCAGCTGAGTTAGAGCTTGCTTCTGCTAGACAGGAACCCTCAAGCTTTTTCTGTCTGTGGCTGGTTGGGCGTGGCTGGTTGGGCAAGTCTAGTTGACCCCAATCTGTAATTCCAGCTTTTCAATTATTAAAGAAGAGAACTGGGCACGAGAAGTTACATCTTAATCTGGGTTTTAAGCTGCATCCTGCAATGTGATTACTTTTAATCAAGGAGTTTTTCTTTTTTTTTTCTTTCCAGGTGGTTCCTGTGTCAATTTCTCAGTTGCTTCAGAATACTAAGGGGAGAGGGGTTGTAATTAATTGATACTTTAAAAGAATGTGCTTCTGGGGCGCCTGGGTGGCTCAGTTGGTTAAGCGACTGCCTTCGGCTCAGGTCATGATCCTGGAGTCCTGGGATCGAGTCCCACGTCAGGCTCCCTGCTCAGCAAGGAGTCTGCTTCTCCTTCTGACCCTACTTTCTCTCATGCTCTCTGTCTCTCATTCTCTCTCTCAAATAAATAAAATCTTAAAAAAAAAAAAAAAAGAATGTGCTTCTGATTTCATGTTGCTTTACCAGAAAGCTTTATGTGAGGTAAATCTCTCATCTGCCTTTCTAACAGACTTCCTGCCCAGTGTGTTGTAATCCCAGGGTTTCCAGAGGCAACGAGGCTAAAAATTTTAGTTTTTTAAATTCGTGAAGATATGAAACTGGTGCTTATGGTAGAAACTTTTAGTAGAATCACTTGGAACTGGATGACGTAGAGCCCATAATGGCAGAATTATTAACAAAAGGAGCATAAGATGCCATTGTATGAAATATACAAGACTACATATTCTCTGAGCATAATTGTGTTATTTTCACATATGCATCTAAATTTCAGCAGAGAACATTTTAAGGAATATAACCTATGTGGAACCATTATACTAACAGATTGAAGTTCTTGGTAACAAATGACAAATACTGTGTATGTTGAATACATTCAGGAATTGGTACCTGGCTTCTGGTGTCTGATGATGATCATGGTAGTGCTTTTGTGTAGTCTGGGCATAAATACTTAATTTGGGCCACTATCAGCACCATATAAGAGTCAATAATTAATTGTGCAGTAGCTATAAAATAAATATATGTAAATGTTTTTTCTTATAAGTGGATTTTTTAATAGAAAGATACCTGGATTCAAGATTATATCAGCTGATAAAGTAAGCTTTAATATTTCTTTTTTTAAAATTAAATTAAATTAAAATTTTTATGTAGTGTTCAACGATTCATTAGTTGCATATAACACCCAGTGCTCATCACAACACATGCCCTCCTGTCTTATAAGCTTGAATATTTCTAAGCCTCTTGTAAGATTGTGGTTTTGTAGCTGAAAATCTAGAAAGATCTCTCTAGAAGAGATCTTCAGCTACAAAACCATAGTCTATTGTCACTTACTAGCTAATATCTAGTTACAATGATAGCTTTAATCTCTCCACATCTCCGTTTTTTCATCTATTAAATGAAGGTGATGATACCTGCTGTGAGTAGATGTTCATAGTTTTCATACTCAGTATCCATTTACTCATTCTGATGCTGTCGGATTTCTCCTGAGATCCTCTCCTCTGTTCTCAGAAAAGTTGTTTGGACAAAATGGACTCTAGTTTTAGTTGTGTGGCTAACTCAGACTACTTTAAACCAACCAGACTATGCCAGTAGGAGAAGGGTAGATGATTGTATTTGGCCAATAAAGCATAAGGAGACAGTGTCAGGACATCTGGGAATAAAGTTTCTTTTCTTTTCCATAGATGTTGTGAAAAGAGATGTCCACTAGGCCTCTAGATAATGGGGTTGAGGATAACTTGCCTAGACATAAGGACTAAGGAGTCCACACTGGTGTTTGTTAAGCTGAGTAGGACCAGTGGGTGAATGAGACCAACACATGAAAAAGTATAGAAATGAGAGAACCACAGAAACTACATTTGATACCTTGATGACTTTTAATCTTCAAATCAAAACTTTTCACACCTATGTCTGGACTTTTGTTTACATAAACCAACTATCTTATTATTTGTTTTTTTAAAGACATCTAATATTTAAGTTGTTGCTTTTAATTCAAGAGCCTAAACTGATAGGGTTGTTCCAAGGGTAAAATAGCCACTTTACATATGAGAGCTATAACTCTTAATGTTGTAGCATCCTTCTATAATTATGGTGTTAAGGGAAAAGAATAAGACAGAATATATCCTCATTAATAATCAGGTGTTTATGAAATGTAGTTTAGGGAGCATATAGTTTAAGCAACAGTTTATTTGAGCCCACGTAAAAAAGAGGAAGTTTGGGTTGCCTGGGGGGCTCAGTTGATTAAGTGACTGCCTTCAGCTCAGGTCATGATCCCAGGGTCCTGGGACTGAGTCCCACATCGGGTTCCCTGCTCGGTGGGAAGTCTGTGTCTGCCTCTGCCCCTCCCCTTGCTTGTGCTTTCTCTCTCTCTCAAATAAATAAAATCTTTAAAATTTTTTTTAAAAATGAGGTTTGACCTCATTTTGCCATTAAGTTAGAGAGCACACTCTAGCAAATACGTTGAATGAAATATTTAAATATTAAATATTTAAATGAACAAATGTGTGTAACTGAGAAGTGAGGAAAGTAAATACTAGGTTTTGCTTTATACATTTAAATATCAGGATAAATTTTAACAAATAGAATCGGTGGCTAAAAGTGGACCCTCTTATTAATTAAATTTGATAGCATCTTATATTGAATTCCCTTATACTTTCCTATCTTAAAATAATATCTAATTTACCAGTACTTTTAACACAGTGTTATCAGCATTCTCAGAGTATCACCTAAGTTGAAATCAAAACTTTAATTCATGTGTTACACACTCATCAGTTGGACGTCTATTAGTCAGTTCCTGACTTTGTTCTTTAGGTAATTTACATGAAGCGGGTGTAAATGTAAAGGGATGGCTTTGTTTATTAAACTGAATTTCTAAGCAGGCTTTACTTTTAAATATATATGTATACATTAGGTTTGCATGATTTCGTGGCATCCACATAATTCATTGGTTTAATTAAGCCAGTGAGAAAGGAAGAACAAACTATTGGCTCTTGATCAGTTGATCTAAACAAATGGTTGATGAAAGTAAAAAATAATAGTTAATAAAAGTAATTTATAATTTTTCATGTGTTATATCGAAAGGAACAGAGTATTCATGAGGTTTTTAGCTATTAAAATCAGAAGTTTCATTTGCCCTGTTGAATATCTTTTTCTATTACAGCCATAGGTCTGTCTCACCACAGTAAATGGATATTGTTTTATTTATTGTGTAGACAGATACTTTCAAAAATTAAATCACACATCTACAGGGAGATATACATATCTATACATCCACAAGAATAGATTTTTCTCTCATAGCCATCAGAGGATACCAACATTGCTGACATCTTGATTTTGGGCTTCCAGCCTCCAGAACTCTGAGACAGTAAGTTTTTGTTGTCGAAGACACTCAATTTGAGGTATTTTATTATGACATCTCTAGCAAACTAATACTATCACCAAAAGGGAAGCCTTCAAAGAGGGATTCAACCAGAAATTGGCTCCTCACCCTTGGAAGAACTTGATATTAAGATGGTGGCTTCCATCTTGTACTCTCCGGAAATAAAAAGGGAATGGTACAAATTACGAATGTTCTTTCAGAAGTATTTGTTTCTTTAAACCGCAGTGATTTATTCCTAGGGGTTCTAAGAGCTCTTTAGAGGTGCAAGGCCAGATGAATTCATTTATAATCTATCATAATTAATGGCTCTGATTAGAATAGTTACTATAGTTTTGGGTCATTCAGATCCTTCTACTACAGAAACTGTCAATTTTCTTTTCTCACTTTCTTTTTCTTTTCTTTTCTTTTTTTTTTTACCACCACACTACAAAAAAAGGTGAAATGCTTCCTTTACAACTAGATTTACTTTGCAGGAAATATTTAATGGTATATAATGAGAGTGGGAAAAGTTTAGGGAATAACTGTGCAGTCCAGTGAGATAGGAAAGAGAAGGAGCTGGGTGACCAGAGGTGCAACTTTGTGGATGCCTGGACCAAGAAACTTGAGGAGAAGCCTAGGGGAAAGACTCTCTGGTGAGGTTAAGACTTTCTGACCTGATAAGAGTGAACAGATGAGTATCATGGGGCCTCATTGCCCAGCTCAATGGAGAGGGTTAGAGAATTGCTCTGGGGCCTGCTTCTGGGGGCTGGCAGCTAGTGATTATTTGTAGCTTATGTTTCTATGCATGTTTTCCTTCTATTACAACAAAATATGAAGGCAGTACAAATAAGTTTCTTAAACGTGAATGCATCCTCCTAGTGAGCAGGTAGAAAATGTTAACACTGGTGGTCTTCAGAGTGTTCCTGTGTTCATTCTTCTGTAACCTTTGCTCACCTTTATTTTAACATGTTCCAAAACTTGTCTCAGATACTGCGCTCTTTCTCTGACACATGCCCCCATTTTCCGTAAGTGAACATTTGAGCAATAGTTTTCTTTGTTCCTATACTAAGACTCTAACTTTTATACTAAACAAATGGTTTTCTGAACCTCTGAGAATGTTCATGGTGAAAACAATATCCTGATTCATAGACAAGGTCACTGAGACCCAGAAAAATACAATTACTTGGCAATGGTGACATTTGAACCAGTTTCTGAACTTCCTGTTAGACATTCCTCAGCCCCTGGTTGTCAGTAATGGCTAGCGAAATTGGGAAGAAGATTGACATAGTTTGTCTTCAATATAACCCCATTTTCCTCCTTGAATTCCTGCTCCATTTCCTTCTTGAGAATATTATCTTGTTCTTAGCTGGTGACATGCCAATCACTCCTAAGCTTTTACTATTAAATGTGATGCTTGCTGACTAGGACTTACTGAAGATGGCACACCACCTGGAGACACTGCATTGGAAAAGACAACTTGATGCTGATAGTATTAAAGACCTACTGCTGGCATGGCAGGCAATGGGATTGCTACTCCGTGGGAGACACTGCTCAGAAATCCTTCCAGTTACATCCAGGCTCTCAACATTACTTGCTTAAAGACACATCCTCAAATGTTATTCAACCCAGATAACCGTCTCTCATGTTAAAGGGTTCAGTTATTTCCCCTCAAGTTCCCTTAACAAGCCTGTATAGGTTGGGTATTTGACTATCTTTGGAGCTCTGTTACTGCTATGATTTAAGTTACAGAGCTGACCCTCAATTTTCTTTGCCCTCTAGCTGCAGGAGATATGATTTATATGCTGCTAGGCAGGCCCACCAGCTCCCATATATAGTCTTTAATGGACAGTTAATCATTTTCAGCCTTACATTGTCTCTCTTCCAAGTATCAGTTGTCTCCAGCAACAATCATTCATTTCCATATCTTTATTATTGTATCTTCCGTATTTTTCAAATGACTGATTTATAATTGTCTATACCTTCTACAGGTATACCTTCTAGTTCACCAGCAGTGAGTTTTTGTAATTTTACAACTACCTTGGGCTTGCAGCTGACTTTATTTCACCCGTCCGCTCTAATAGGGTAACACATTGCCAGCTGTAGTGTGGTTCCCAAAGATCCCTATCTCTGGTATTTATACTTGTATAATCCCCTTCCCTTGAGGGTGGGATAAACCTACTGATTGCTTCTAATAGAATATGGCAAGATGATGGGATGTCACTTCCATGACTGAGTTACAGAAGACTGTGACTTTTGCTGGTATTCTTTCCGCCCTTCTCTTTCGCTTGCTGTGATGTCAATAGCAAGCTATTCTATGGAGAAGCCGCCTCATGGCACAGAAATAAGAAAGGATCCCAGCCAACAGTTTACGAGGAACTCACACCTTAGTTCAACAAGCCATGAGGAACTAAATCCTGCCAACAGCCATGTGAGTGATTTAGGAAACAAATCCTGTCCAGCAGAGCTTTGAGATAACTTTGAACTTTTAAGAGACTCAGAGGCTGAAGATCCAGCTAAGCTGGCCCGAATTCTTGACCAGAAACAGTGAGATAATAAAAGTTGTTTAAGCCACTACGTTTTGGGGTAATTTGTTGCACAGCAACATGCAACTAATGCATCAGCCCTGTGGTGAGCGATTGTTATAGCCAGCCTACAAGATGGCCCCAAATGAACCCTACCTTCTATTATTCACACCCTTGTGTAGTCCCCTCCATATTATATGGGGATTGCTCTCAGAGATCCATATATACTGTGTATCTATATATGCTATGGCAGAAATTTTGAGTATGTCACTTCTGAGATTATGTTCTTAAAGGAGTGTGGCTTTGGTCTTGAGCTCTCACTCTCTTGGATCATTTGCTTAGGGGGGAACCAGGTGCCATTTCTTGAGGCAGCTCTGTGGAGTGGCCCATGTGGTGAGGAACTGAGGAACTGAAGCCTGCCAACAAGCATGTGGCAAAACTTGGAAGCAGATCCATTAGCCTCTATGAAGACTTTAGATGAATGAAGTCCTGCCTGAGAGCTCAACTGCAACCTTAGGAGATAACTTTAATCCAGAACTACATTGCTAAGATGATTCTGGATTCCTAACACTCAGAATTTGTGCGAGATAACAATTTTTTTTGTTGTTGTTGTTACAGACTGCCAAGTTTTGGAGTAACTTGTTATGCAGAAATTGATGACTAATACAGTGATTCATCACTAGGATAAAAATTGTAGTGTCTGCTTACTTTGGCCAGTCCTAAACTGAGCCTTACATAGAGATTAGAATGCACGAAGTTTATTGGAGAGTGCTGTCAAGATATCAGCTTATGGACAGAAGGAAAAGAAACAGGAACAAACAAAAGGAGAATTTGTCCTGTGGTGCAATCAAAAGAAAGCTTCAGATGAACCAATAGAGCAATCGGAAATTGGGATATCCATTCAAAATTAATGAACAATTTGAGTGGGGGATCAAACCTTTACTGGCATCCACAAGTAATCGGAGATAAGATACACTGGGATGGGTGCATGAAGCTTGGGTAAAGGACCTCTTTTCAGCCAAGCAAATTCCCAGAGAGGACTGACTGCTGAGATCTATCAACTACTGACCTTCCTGAGAGACAGCACATCACAGCAAATACAACAGTCAATATGGCATAATTCATCCCCTCAAAGGAGAAAACCACAGTAGTCATATAAAGCATAAATTAAATAATACGATTTAATATGGTTCAATGCAACTTTTCTGAACTAGAAGATGTGAAACTACATTTTTAAAGGGCAAAAAAAAAAAAAAATGGGAAAATTAATCCAGGATAGTGAAAGCTAAGAGATAAGCTAGTAAATTAAGAAAATAATAAGAGACCTTTTGAATCACCTTTATGTAAGTAAATTTGAAAACATCATTAAAAAGTTATTTAGCTAGGAATATATAATTTATAAAAACTGGGACTAGAAATAGAATATCCGAATTGAATGATTTCAAAGAAAGTTTCAGAACAATTCCTTTACTTTAACCAAACAGAATACATGGAGTGTTTCAGAGAAATTTTACCATCTTTTAAAGAAAATATTTAAATGATTTAAAAATTCTCCTAGAGTATCAAAAAAGAAAGAAAATTTCTAATTCTTTCTATTATGTGGGTATAAAATCAATTTTTCACAAAAATTAAAACTACAGCTTACTTATGAATATGAAAGTAAAAACACTAAATGAAGTATCAGTCTCCAGAAGTAGATTAAAACAGTAATATAGTAATATATTTTTAAACAATGGGTGTTATTTCAGAAATGCAAGGGTAACACAAAATTAGGAAATGTTTTAATATAGTTTATTAATTTATCTAACGAGAAAAATCATGTTTATCAACTCAAATGTTTAAAAAAATCAGTCATGTTACCAACATAATAGACAAGATGCTCTGATTTTGAAATTGGAATAAATATATGTTGTATTTAATAATCCAAAAATTAAAATAACATTTATTAGTAATTTACTTATACTTTGTACTATATTAGACTATTCTTCTATATATGATACTTAATATTTACAACCAAAATGCTAACTATTACTTTGTCTATGTCTTCAACAGTTAAAGACATTGTTCATGATTTTATAAATGGTACACCAAAAATTAATAATGAGAAAAACATGCAGAAATCACATCAAATTTGGGAGCTATTTTTCTTTATAAAGCATAGGATCAATATATTTATAAAATATTTCACTTTGAAATTTTCTGCTACAATTACCTGCTCATCCTTTCCTATAGAGGATTTTGAGGCATGTCTTCAGTCACAGAATGAAGATGACCCAGTATGGTGGTGGTAGAAGGTGTGAAGGGTTGCTCGAGGGATATTTCTTTCTACACAAGCTCCTCCATCTGACAGAGCTCCACTTTAAAGTCTACTCTGATAGTCAGATAACCCACCCACAGAATAACACCCCAGAATGATGTGCCACGGCATCACAGAGCTGTTAAAAGAGCCCCTAAAGGTGTTTCATGTGCACTAACCTCTCAAATAGCATAGACTCTAGCATCTCCTTTCGCATTACATGATCTTTCTTATTTCACATGTTTTCCAATGATACATAACTGATTTCCTTTTGGCAATAAGCAGTAATGGTAAAGGAAGAAAAAGAAAATATGTGACTGCCCGAAGCTGCAGACAATAATATAACCTATTATATTTCATTCAGTAGTTTCTAATTTCTTTAGATGTATGAATATTTACAAAGATAAGGCATTTATTCTCTATAATGTTTATTCACTTTCAAGATAGTAAGTTAATTGGAATTTTGATAAATTTAACTTGAAAATATATTTACAAAATATGTTAAATATATTTTGTTCTCTTTTATTGGAAAAGCAATAAAACAATGTAGCATCCAAGGGGAAAAACCTGAAATTGTGGTTGTTTACAGCTTACCATCCCACTGGAATTTTATTAGTAAAATTAAATGGATAAAACAGAAACCAAACTTTTTTTTTCAATTTGAAAAAAATATGTATATATAGGCTTTTATTTTTGTTTGAATGACTAGAAGCCATAAATTTTTACTGGCCTAAAAACAATAAATTAGAGTTTCAAGGAAGTATAGATGTACCATGAGATTTGATCAAAGAACATTTTTTAAGTCTGTTCTATAGGGTAGAGTACTAGATTTCTGCATGGTATTTCTAAAGGTCCATGAGTGGGTGGCATTGCATGGGACCACAGAAGTGGTCATAGCTTCTTAGAAATAAATATTTAAGGACAAAGTTTCATGTTGATTAGTAGTTCTTTATTGTTTTTCTTAGTTGTATACTTCATATTTTAGTTACATAAATAATGTTTCATTTCCAGCATTCACAGCCCCATTTGCCCCAGTGACAAATTAATTTTTTAGTAAATATGCCAGTTATTTTGCTTCCTTGGACAAGAACAGCAATCTTCCTTGGCAGGGGGGAACTCATAAATGTGTGAGGAGATATTTGCTTTCTCTAAATGTATAGCCTTGACATACATATATTTTCTTTATTTTCCAGAATACCTTCTCTATCTATATCATTCTACAAGGATACTTTATAATAGGATACTATTATCTTAGTCCTTCTGCTTACAGATTAAATACTCATGCAATATAAACACTCTGAGAGAAATCATAAGGAGATTTATAAGTAGAAATAAGATTTAACATTTTAAAAATATTTTTAAAAATTGGAAACAAAAGTAGACTCTCTAAAACACTCATTTAATTTTCTTTTTCTAAGAAAAACCAGGACTTTTTATGATTTTTTTTTAAGATTATGTTGAAGAGTATGGAGAAAAACCACAGAGATTTAAAAGATGAAGGATGTGATGCCTAGAAAAGTTCAGTGACTGTTGCAATCTTGTTATGGAAAATTAAATTTCATTTAGGGGACTGTGTGTGTGATCTGGTGACACATCCTGGTTCCAAGCATCTATTGGCATGAGGTGATATGCATAAGGGCTTTGATATTTTATTTTTTAAGAAAAAATAAGGAGAATCAGAAAAGTGAGAAAGTAGTTAGGGAGACCAATTTTGAAGGAAGCAGGAGAACATAGTTGCACAGATGCTTGGAAGGAGGAAGGGAGAAATGAAAATGAAGGGACAGGTATGACAGTTGTCCCTGACTCTCACAAGATTGGTGTTGAGCACCTGTGGGGAGAGAAGTTGTCTTTTGAAACAACATAGGTCTCTCAGGAAGGTTGCAGACCTAGAAAAGAGGGGTGTATTAGTTGAAAAATATAAGTACATGTGTGCATTTTAGAAACCCTCTCTGAAATCCTCCAAATTGTTGAGGATATACTGAGAGATGTAGGTTGAGTTTAAATATTATGCTAGACTGGGCTAGCAAACCAGTGTGATTCAAATATGTTATTTGCACCCCAAACTGGTGAAGCTAAAGACAAGCATGTTATTTTTACACAAAGCAAAAATGAGTCCTGAAGTTTCCAAACCTAAGCAAAACTGTGATTGGCCTAAAATAAATATTTTTCTTATTAGTTTGCATTATGTGACTAGGGCTTAAATGATCATTATATGTTGTTAAATTTCTGGTTTGTTATGGTTTACCTAAACCTTTTATCTGCCTTGTCTTTCACTCTTTTCCTACAAATATCTATTTGTAAATCACTTCTTGGCATTTGTGGGCAATACAAAAATATTCACAAAAAAACAAAATTGAGGGTAAGCTCCACGATGACAAAGAAGGACTTGGTTTGCTTTGCATATAGCTCCATCCCTGGTCCCTAGAACAGAACCTAGCATTTAGTAATACTAAATACATACCTGCCGGGGCCCCTGGGTGGTGCAGTCGGGTGAGCGTCTCACTCTTGGTTTTGGCTCATGTTTTGATCTCAGGGTTGTGAGATTGAGCCCTGCATCCAGCTCCATGCTCAGCACAGAGTCTACTTGAGATTCTCTCTCCCTCTGCCCCTCCTGCTTGTGCTCTCTCTCTCTCTAAAATAAAATAAAAAAAATCTTAAAAAACCACACATACTTGCTGAATGAATGAATTATAAAAAAATAGATTGTTTTAAAATTTTTATTTAGTGTATTATCTCTTTTTTTTAGTATATGTGCTGCCGAAGCAAGCACAAGTGTATTATCTCTTAAATTAGAAAAAATGACTGCATTTCTCTTCATAAAATTTAATGATTGTATACTGTTCTGTCCTTAGTTGATATTTAATAGAATGGTAGATAGATACATTCTTCACAGTACTTCAAACCGTATTTCTTTTCTGGATAAAGACAGTATGATCAAAATAGAGTCAGAATCAGTAATCAGAAGCTTTCCAACAAAGAAAAACTAGGACCAAATGACTTTACAGGTGAGTTCTACCAAACATTTAAAGAATTAATATTAAACTCTTTTAAAAAATAGAAGAGGCAACTCTTTTAAAAAATAGAAGAGGGAACATGCCCACTCTCTTTCTGTGAGGCCAGCATCACCCTGATATCAAAGCCAGAAAAGGACACCATGAGAAAAATAAACAAACAAACAAACAAACTATAGGCATATATACCTAATGAACATGGATGCAAAAATCCTCAATAAGATATTAGCAAATCAAATTCAGTAACACATTAAAAAGATCATACACCATGATCAAGTGGGATTTATCCCTGAAATGCAAGAATGGTCCAACATATGCAAATCAATTAATGTGATATATGACATTAAGAGAATGAAGAATAAAATAACATTATTATTTTAATAGATGTAGAAAAAGCATTTTACAAAATCCAATATCCTTTCATAATAAAAATTTTCAAAAAGTTAGGAAAGAAGGACCTTACTTTAATGTGATAGAGGCCATATATGAAAAGCCCACAGCTAACATTATACTCAAGGATCAAATACTGAAAACTTTTCCTCTAAGATCTGAAACAAAACAAGGATGCTTACTCTTTCAACTTTTATTCAATCATTGTACTGGAAGTCCTTGCCAGAGCAATTAGGCAAGAAAAGGAATTAAAAGGCATCCAAATTGGGAAAGGAGTAAAATTATCTCTGTTTGCAGATGACATGCTCTTATATATATTCCTTAAAGTTTCCACAAAACAAACAAACAAAACAAAACAAAACGAAAAACCAAAAAACTATTAGAAAAAATAAATGAGTTCAGCAAAGTTGCAAGATACAAAATCAACATGCAATCACCAGTTGAACTTGTATACATCAACAATTTATCTAGAAAAGAACTTAAGAAAACATTCAATTTATAATAGCATCAAAAAAACACTTAAGGATAAACTTAGCCAATAAATGTATGCTGAAAACTATAAAACAGTGATGAAGGGGGTTAAAGCAGACACAAATAAAGGGAAAGACATTCCATGTTCATGGCTTGGAAGAATTAATATTGTTAAAATGTCCGTACTACCCAAAGTGATTTACAAATTCAATGCAATCCCTATCAAATTCGCTGTGTCAATTTTGATATAAATAGAAAAAAAAGAACAACAATTCTAAAATGTATGTAGAACCACAAAATATCCCAAAAAGCTAATGTAGTTTAGAGCAAAAAAGAACAAAGCTGAAGGCATCACAGTTTCTTGTTTAAAAATATATTACAAAGCCATAGTAATGAAACCACTGTGATATTGGCATGAAAACAGATATACAGACCAATGGAACAAAATAGAAAGCCCAGAAATTGGATACCATCCCTTTATCTGTAATATCATTTGCAAATATCTTCTCCCATTCCATGGGTTGTCTCTTTGTTTTGTTGACTGTTTCCTTTGCTGTGCAGAAGCTTTTTATCTTGATGAAGTCCTAAAAGTTCATTTTTGCTTTTGTTTCACTAGCCTTTGGAGATGTATCTTAAAACAAGTTGCTATGGCCAATGTTAAAGAGGTTACTGCCTATATTCTTCTTTAGGATTTTGATGGATTCCTGTCTCACATTGAGGCCTTTCATCCATTTTGAGTTTATCTTTGTGTATGGTGTTAGAGAATAGTCCAGTTTCATTCTTCTGTATATATAGCTGTCCCATTTTCCCAGCACCATTTATTGAAGAGACTGTCTTTTTTTCCATTGCATATTTTTTCCTGCTTTGTCAAAGATTATTTGACCATAGAGTTGAGGGTCCATATCTGGGCCCTCTATTCTGTTCCATTGGTCTATATGTCTGTTTTTGTGCCACCTACCATGCTGTCTTGGTGATCACGGCTTTGTAATATAGCTTGAAATCCGGCAACATGATGCCTCCAGCTGTTTTTCTTTTTCAACTTTTCCTTGGCAATTCGGGGTCTTTTCTGATTCCATACAGATTTTAGGATTGTTGTCCAGCACTTTGAAAAATGTCATTGGAATTTTGATCGGGATGGCATTGAAGGTATAGTTTGCTCTGGGTAGCATAGATATTTATTTTATTTTATTTTATTTTATTATGTTATGTTAATCACCATACATCACATCATTAGTTTTTTGTTTTTTGTTTTCTTTTTTTTATTATGTTATGTTAATCATCATACATTACATCATTAGTTTTTGATGTAGTGTTCCATGATTCATTGTTTGTGCATAACACCCAGTGCTCCATGCAGAACATGCCCTCTTTAATACCCATCACCAGGCTAACCCATCCTCCCATACCCCTCTCCTCTAGAACCCTCAGTTTGTTTTTTAGAGTCCATAGTCTCTCATGGTTCTTCTCTTCCTCCAATTTCCCCCCCCTTCATTTTACCCTTCCTACTAGCTTCTTTTTTTTTTTTTAACATATACTGTATTATTTGTTTCAGAGATACAGGTCTGTGATTCAACAGTCTTACACAATTCACAGCGCTCACCATAGAAGGACATTGGGGAGGGTATGAGCATAGACATTTTAACAATGTTTATTCCTCCAATCCATGAGCATGGAATGTTTTTCCATCTTTTTGTGTCTTCCTCAATTTCTTTCATGAGTGTTCTTTAGTTCCTAGAGTATAGATCCTTTATATCTTTGGTTAGGTTTATTCCGAGGTATCTTATGGTTTTTGGTGCTATTGTAAATGGAATCGTTTCTCTAATTTCTCTTTCCGTAGTTGTGTTGTTAGTGTATAAGATATTAAGGAGGGCACGTACTGCATGGCGCACTGGGTGTTATATGAAAACAATGAATCGTGGATCACTACATCAAAAACTAATGATGTATTGTATGGTGACTAACATAACATAAAAAAAAAAAAAAAAAAAAAGAAAGCCCAGAAATTAACCCTGAAAATATGGACAATTAATTTATGACAGACGAGTCAAGAATATGCAATGTCTCTTTAATAAATGATGTTGAGAACACTGGATATTTACATACAAAAGAATGAAATCGGACACATAAAAATCAAATCAAAGTGAATTAAAGATTTAAGTGTATGATAAGAAATCATAAAACTCTAGAAGAAAACAGAGAAAAAACCTCCTGACATTTTCTTGGCAATAAATATTTGGATATGACACCAAAAACAAATGTAACAAAAGCAAAAATAAACAACTGGGACTGCCTCACACCAAAAAATCTTCTGTCCAGCAGAGGAAATCACCAACAAAATGAAAAGACAATCAACAGAATAGGAGAAAATGTTTGCAAACCATATGTCTCATAAAGGGTTAATGCCCAAAACACATAAGAAACTCATACAACTGAATATCAAAAACAAAATGATCTGATTAAAAAAATAGTTGAAGGAGCTAAATATACATTTCTCCAAAGTGATACAAATGTACAATAGATATATGGAAAAAAAATTACTAATCATCAGGGACATGCAAATCAAAACCACAATGCAATATTAGCTCAAACTTATTAGAATGGCTTTCATTAAAAAGAAAAAGATTAAAAATGTTATAAAGAGGGGCGCCTGGGTGGCTCAGTTGGTTAAGCGACTGCCTTCGGCTCAGGTCATGATCCTGGAGTCCCTGAATCGAATCCTGCATCGGGCTCCCTGCTCAGCAGGGAGTCTGCTTTGCCCTCTGACCCTATCCGCTCTCATGTGTTCTCTCTCATTCTCTGTCTCTCAAATAAATAAATAAAATCATTAAAAAAAAATGTTATAAAGAGGATGTGGAGAAATGGAACTTTCATACACTGTTGGTGGGAATGTTGATTCAGCCACTATGGAAAAGGGTATGGAGATTCCTCAAAAAACTAAAAATAGAACTGTCATATGATCTAGCAATACCAATTTTGCATATAGAGCCAAAGGAATTTAAATTAATATCTAGAAGAGTTGTCTGCACTTTTATATTTATTACAGCATTATTCAAAATAGTTAAGACATAGAAGCACCCTAAATATTCATCAATGGATGAATGGATAAAGAAAATGTGGTATATACATAAAATGGAATATTATCTAGGTTTAAAAAAGGGAATCCTTTTATTTGCTACAACATGGTTGAACCTGGAGGACATGCTAAAATAATCCAGAAGAGCAAATATGCCATGGTACCATTTATATGAGCAATCTAAAATAGTAAAACTCATGGAAATAGAGAGGGGAATGGTGGTTGCCAGGGACCAGAGGAAGGGGGATATAAGCAGGTATTAGTCAAAGGATCCTGTTATGGTTTTACAAGGTAAGTAATTTCTAGAGATCTACTGTACAATATAGTGTCTATAATTAACAATACTGTATTGTATACTAAAATTTTTGCTATGAGAATAGATCTTATGTTAAATATTCTTATGACTACTACTGTTGCAGATGATAAAATAAGGGAGCAGAAATAAACTTTTGGATATAATGGACAGGTTTATAACATAGATTGTGGTAATCATTTCACAGACATATATTTATTTCCAAACTCATCAAGTTGTATACAGTATTTACAACATTCTGTATGCAAAAAAACCAAAAAACCAAAAAACCAAAACACTCATAGTATGCTAGCATTGAAATAGCATGAGATTTTGAATCAAACAGAGCTGAGTTCAAATCTTTAATTATGTGATCATAGGAAAATTACTAACTTTGTGAAGTATTTTTCTTTTGCAAAAATTTTTTCATGGTTGCTGTTAGAATTAGATTGTCATGCATATATACTGAATTATTGCATAGAACAGAACCTGACACAAATTAATATGAATGTCTGTTCTTTCTATCTGCTATGAGTAAACATTGCTTCTGCCTATGGCCATATAGATGGGTAAGTCAAAGAGGGCATAACAAGTTCTCCAATTTTCTTTAGAGGAAGCCTAAATTCATAGCAAGCTAATGCACTCAGGTCACCTTTTCTTAAGGTGGTTCATGTCTTAGAGAGCATTGGGTATCTGTCTTCTTTAGCAATTGCTAATTAAGGGTGTGGAGGTATGGCTCTGCTAGATGAAACTGACTAGTAGACAGCAAACTGCTGGTTCAGGGATCTGAATTATATATAAATCATTCACAGGGTCATAAGATGACAAGATTTTCACACTCAATCCTATGAATATTATGGCTCTTGAGTAGCTTATCTCTCTAGACCATAAAAATAATTTCATCCTGGCTTATCAGAAAGAAAATTTTAACATGGAAGCCCCTTCTCTTGGAAAAAAACAAAAACAAAAACAAAAGTTCTTTATGGAGGATACCAGCATGGTGACTCATTACTCTGTCACTGGATCAATTGACTAGATATGATATACAATCAGATTTGTTTCTGGAATTTTACTCACATTAGAGTTTGGCTCTCTATTGATTAAAAGTTATAATTTGATAACTACCAAAAAAAAAATCTCTCAGTTCTTGAGATCTTTTCTTAGTTCAGTGTTTCCATTCATAAGGGACACTTCCTCTACTCATTGTATGATCTGGTTAAATTACCTGGAAATATAGTTGTTACCTCTTCATTTGCAAAGTAGGAGGGTCATAAAGTCTATCGATGGCTTCTGCCTTAGACCTGGTCAGAAATAAACAAGAATTTATTCTTTACTGAATTGTCCAACTTGGAGTACTTTACAAGAAGATGGACAAATATAAGTGGGAGAAGATGGAGATTCAATTTTAATTCAATTCAATTCAAAATTTCATTTCTGGGGCACCTGGGTGGCTCAGTTGGTTAAGCGTCTGCCTTTGGCTCAGGTCATGATCCCAGGGTCCTGGGATCGAGCCCCGCGTCGGGATCCCTGCTCAGCGGAGAGCCTGCTTTTCCCTCTCCCTCTGCCTGACACTCTGCCTGCTTGTGCTCTCTATCTCTCTGTCAAATAAATAAATAAAATCTTTTTAAAAAATTTAAAAAAATAAAATTTCATTTCTGTCTCACTCTCTCCCCATACCCTTCTCCTTTCTCTCCATAATTATTTATTGACTATCTATAGTGAGTTAGGTGATCACTATGAAAATAACATTCAAATAAAAGAATTTGCTTTAATTGAGAAAAACTTCATGCTTGGGATAGTGTATTTTTATATTCATAAGTACTCAAATTTTTTTGTTTTTTCATTCCTTGTCCTTATCCCCAGGTATCATTATTTTATTCCATGATAAGTATATAACCTCAAATATTCACTGGTTTTATCCAACTTCTCAAATTTTTCAGAGTTGGCTTTCATGTCATGCATTTACTTTCAGTTCTTTGGATAAAATTTTTTGCTGGTGTTCATCTTCTAGAAAAGAGACTAACCACTTCACTCTCAAAGATGTTCTTAAAGTTTATTTATCCTGAGCAATTCTTTTTTTAATATTTTATTTATTTATTAGTCAGAGAGAGAGAGAGAGACTGAGCAAGCAGGGGGAGCAGCAGGCAGGGGAAGAAGCAGGCTCCCCCACTGAGTAAGGAGCCCACAGTGGGGCTCAATCCCAGGATCTTAGGATCATGACCTGAGCTGAAGGCAGACACTTAACTGACTGAGCCGCTCAGGTGTCCCTATCCTGAGCAATTCTTACACTTAGTTTTGATGCAGTACAGGAAAGGCAACAGAATTCATTTAGCTAAAGATATATTTAACAACAACAAAAAAATTCTACTTTCCACTACTTTCCACCAAAAAAGCCAATACATTGTATATTTAGAATAGGTGAAATGCTCTTATACAATTAAAACTGAGCACTCATTGTTTTAAATTATATAGCTATAACATCTATAATATTTGGGAGAAGAAGGAAATAAAATAGTCTTTTCTATACTGGAGAAAATATAAAGGAAAAAGTCAGGGATAAGGTCTAAGGAGGAAAAATGGTGTATTTATATTTACTCAATTTTTTTTTCAGGAATATAATGTAGAGTTCCCACTGAGCTTTGGAAGTAGTTTGGAGCATTAAAGGAAGCTTTAATCATTCATACTGCACCCTCTGGAGAGGTCATTTCTCTTATGTGACTGCACAATAAATGAAGGTGCATATTCTGGACATCTGTAGCCAGCTTGACTTTTTTTTTTTTTTTTTTCCTTTTCTGGCTTGCCTGAGAGGTTTCTGGACAGCATCAGCTATTGTGGATAAAAATGGAATTCTTCAGTTCTGTAATATAGAGATATTTTCTCTTGTGAATCTGACCTCTTAGATCTTTCCTTTATTGTTCCAAGCCACAGCCATAGATTTAGTCCTAAGGAAGCCTCCCATTCCTGGTATAAGTAACTATGGGATAAATGACAGTGTGCTGTGACTTTTTATTCCAACAGGCCACTATCTTCTCTGTACCATTGTACATTTTTCTCTTAGGAAACAGTGCAGCTCTGAAGGCCCCTGGACATCCTGGCAATCTTTTCCATTAACTGCAGCAATCAACGAGCATTGCTACCTTAAGGAAGTAAGGTATGCATATAAAGGTGAATGTCCTTAGATTCTACTGCAAAATACATAATGAAAATTTCCTTGATTCAGTTAAAACATCAGTGGTTGCTGTATGCTTTCGTATGAGATTTCTTGCTCTCCTAATATATGGTTCTCTCATTGGTAGGAAGAAAACTTTAGAATTTAAAATCATCCCTCTAAGTATTTTTTGCTTTGCTCATCTGCCTCTTTGATGTATCATGTTCACCATTCATTGTCCTTGGACAAGCCACAGAAACTGAGAGCCTCAGATACTCATTTAATGTAGGGCGGTAATACATTTGTTTCATATGAAATCAAGATGATCAGATGATAAAACTTCATGTGAAAATTATAATGAGCTAGAACACATAATGCAACTTTTTATCAACACTATCAAGATGGGCTCAAACTTTCAATTTTATCTACTGAGAATGGTTCCTCTATATAGGGCTCAAAGCAGGCTATTAGGTTTGGTTAGCAATTACTGGGTGTTATGCTTAAATTTGTTCCTCTCTTTTCTTCAAAAATTAGAGAAGCCTACATTCACAACTTCACTCCCCTTTAAGCGCAAAATAAACCAACAAAAAAAACCATGATAATTAAACCCATGAGATAAATGTCACAGTGGATAAGGAGAGAATAATAAGCTTTTATAGATCCCCTGAAGGCTCAAAAGATTAAAATCATTATGAATCCAATATTCCTTTCCTTATTCTTGGGGTGAGGGGGAGAACTAGGAAAACAATGATGACATCAATGACAAAAAAAAAAAAAAAAACAAAATAACACATTGTTGAGAAAGCTATATGCCACTTTCTTGGGTGGTTTAAATTATTTGTGAATACAACAAGTGAAAAAAATCTAACCTGTTCCTATAAAAATTACAAAATTGTCTCAAAAGAGGGGAAGATGGTATGACTTTTAGGAAAAAAGAAGAAAGTATAACATGTATCCAAAAATAACAACACAGTGGAGAGGTTGAAAGAAGGAAGGAAAAGAGACATATTACTTTCAAAACTTGGTAGAAGTTCTTTTCCCTTTCTCCACCATGTGACAGCAGTCTTCTCCTTTACAATATTTGACACTTATAATTATCCAGTCACTTGTAATTAATTGGAATAATTTGTCCTTTGGTTTCCCCCAAAGGGCAAACTTCATGAGAACATGGACTGTGTTTGCTTACACACTGTACCAGCTCTCTGCCAGATTGTGAAATATACAGTTGGAGAATATCCAGTAAATGTTTGTTGACTAAATCTCTGAGTGATAGGGTTGTTTGGGAGATCAAAAGAAATGTGCATAGGAAATTCCTTTGTAAATAATAAATTAATGATAGCTTGAAAACTTTATTTGTATTGTACATGTGAGTAGGGCCAAAGGAAAAAATGAACTAATGCTAATGCATTAAGGAAATGTTATTAAAATATATGCAAAACCCAGTGCAAACTTGAGAGCATATATTTCAAGATTTAGAAGTGCATTATGATTTCAAGTTAACAATACCTTTCTCTTTAAAACTACACATTCAAAATGTATTGCCCAGTGATAGTATTTTATTTTTTTATTTATTTTTTTTTTAAAGATTTTATTTATTATTTGACAGAGAGAGAATGAGAGAGAGAGAGCACATGAAAGGGGGGAGGGCCAGAGGGAGAAGCAGAGTCCCGCCGAGCAGGGAGCCCGATGCGGGACCCGATCCCGGGACTCCAGGATCATGCCTGAGCCGAAGGCAGTCGCTTAACCAACTGAGCCACCCAGGCGCCCCACCAGTGATAGTATTTTAATTATCTGCATGTTTTTGCTTCATCCCTCAATAGGTTTAGCTGTTTTTTCTCTTTTACTTAGTCATCACACACTTAGCTAAAGATGAACAAAAAACTTACTGCATGCCTGCAGAAACGAGGATTTCTTTTAATGGATTGCTCCTTTTGAAAAGGGAAATAAGACATGAGGCAAAACCAGAAAAGAAACAACTCAGAGCAAACTTAAAGCTGACTTATCTTCCTGATTCAGATACCTATATACACATACCTCATGTGCATATTCATTAGAAAAGTAAGACAAATTGACTGTCTCATGGTCTGTCTTGTGTCCATAATATTGGTCCAGAAATACTTACAGTACAGATTTTTCATAGTACAAAACATTTTACTTGGCTGAATCTCATAGACCATTTGTTTACTGTATCAAAATTGTCATCAAAACACCTGGGGACTGGGGCGCCCAGGTGGCTCAGCTGGTGAAACGTCAGACTCTTGAATTTGGCTCAGGTCATGATCTCGGAGTCCTGAGATGAGCCCTGCACTGGGCTCTGCGCTGAGCATGGAGCTTGCTTAGGATTCTCTCTCTCTCCCTCTCCCTCTGCACCGCCCTCCTTCTCCCCATCCCCCTCTCTCTCTCTCAAATAAATGAATACATCTTAAAAAAATCAAACACCTGGGACTTATTATCAAAGAGAGAATATGAAATCTATTTTTAATTTTTACTTCCACTGTTTACAAATACTAACATATTTTTATGCTGATAATATTGATTGCAATATTTCTCCTTTTCTCTCAGACCAAGGTAGGAGATATTAGACATCAAAATAAGATGTCTCATCCTTATGTGAGAACCTTGGTGAAATTCTTTGTTTCTGGGTTACCAACCAAGCCAGCTTTGATTTTTACCTTTCAGAGCTAAGAGACCTACTTCAAAGTTTGTTTCTAGGCTTGTGTTCCATGGTATTCGTTCTTGCCAGTGAGTTGTACCAGAAGCCAGTTGGCTGCACAAGACCTAGAATATGGCCCTCATCCTCAAAGGATAACAAAAAGGGGAAAAGGACATGTGAGCTATGCAAGCCAACTAGTATATGGAAGTAGACTATACTCTGGTTTGGAAGATTAATGTAGAGAGAAAAAAAAGACCAACATCCTCTCATACAGTTGCCAAGGGCAACCACAGTCTTTTTTTCTATAGTTAGCTTCCATTTACAAAATTATTTTACATGTATGTATTAAATAATTAGTCTTCCTAATTTTTATGCATATAACATCTTGGATGGATCACAAAAACATGAATAGTAAGTAAAAAAATCCACAAAGAGATTGAGTAAATTTTTATTAAGTTCAAGTAGGGGGGAAAGAAAAAAACCCTTAATACTTAACAATGCATACCTAGGTTGTAAACCTACAAAAGGAAGCAACAGTTATCTCTAGTTGGGAGACAGGTATCAGGAAGGGACACATGTGGGGCTCGTAGGATGCTGTCAATCTTAATCTCTTGACCTGCATGTTGGTTACATGAACTTTGGTATATAATCACAAATCAAACTATACATTCATGCTTTATGCATTTGTCTTATGTGTGCAACTTCACATTAGAAAGTTTAATAGTTGATTATTATATCATTAGAATTTTTATTTAAACTAACAAATTAAAAAATCACCACTCTTCAAAATTAAAAGAGGTGACATAAAATTCTAGTCGGTAAATGCAATCCCTTCAACACAGGTAATTAGCTACGTAGAGATATAGATGGTTACATTTATACAGGGCTATAGAGCTAGGGTACTAAGGGAGGAACTTGTGGGTGGATGACCCCTCCATTCCCAAGTGTCTATTTGTATACGTAGATTAATTTTTTTAAGTTTTTTTTTCCCTATTTTACTGAGACATAATTGGCATGTAACATTTTATAAGTTTAAGGTATACAACATACGATTTGATCTGGGTAAATCCATTGATTTAATGGGTAGCTGAGGAGCAGGCTACAAAAGACCTGAACCTCTGTGGCAGTGGTTAGGTTCTGACTTTTACAGATAAGGAGAATGTACACAGGATTAACAGCGAGAGAGGGAGAGGGAAAGAAAGAGAGGATCTTTCTAAATTCAGTCTACCCCTACATTTTGGGTCTTGTGATCTGAGAATCAATCTTTCAACTTACATTTAGAAATACAGTATTGATATTCCAGTGACTATGCTTCATTCAACTATTGACCCCATCTAATATGCATGGGCATATAGAGACATGTATATAATTACGTTGTATATCATATTCACTTATAGGACCCCCAATGGGAAAGGAGAAAAGTGCAATCTTAATGTTGGTAAAGCCTGTGAAAATCTAAAATTTAATTGATTTCCAATGTGGAGGATCCTGATTTGTGTAACTTAGAGCTAAAACTATTAATGATTTGTAGTTACCAATTCATGTATAAAAGTTTTACAGAGGGTAAGTAATGTTTCATCTGTACCTTCCCAAAACATAACAGGCATTACTCACTGACAGTTGGAGAAAGTGAGCCAAAGAAAACAGATTATTTTTCCCTCCCCAGGGACACACTAGGGTTGTTACCACCAAGAATATTGCTAAACAAAATTTCAAAAGAACAGACTTGACAGTTCACATCTTCATGGTTGCCTTCTGCTCCACCATGACATACATCCACGAGATACCCAAAACTCTTTGTTGTTCTCAGTTGCTCATAGTTTTGTTCAAAATAGTCTAGTAATTTATTTCGAAACTTCCATTTCTCATGCTTTAAATTTTTATTCTTTTATCTGATTAGAAAAACTCACTGTCATGTGTAAGTAACCAATGATTCACTTTTTCATTGTTCTTGCCTCAGTTTCCTTAGTTTCATAGTATCAGGCATAATATTTTCCTGGCACTTACTCCACCTATCTCACCTCTTACCCCTTCTCCCCTTATCTCAGAACAACTCAAACATGAGAAAAAGAACACAAAATGTGTTAAGCTGACCTCTAAATCTGATAGGTAACAATCTTAAACTATGTTCCACAGAACATTCATATCCCTTGATATATTAATAGATATTCTCCAAAATGAAAGGTGCTTAAAGTAAAATAGGTAATAGGCACAGTAACATATTAACATATAAATGGATAAATAAAATTTTCTAGAAGCACCTATTAATACTAAAATCACTCAGGACTCCAGGTTTAGGTGGACTACAGCTTGGCAGATAATGGAAAAATTTGACTTATCTTGCCTCTTATGATGATGCTTATGTTGTTCTATTCCTGGCCATTGAGTTCATGATGGTGGGTATAACCTGTCCTTGCTACAACCCTGGATGGTTATTTAGTGCTGGCCCCTGGGTTCCATGTTGGACTCTAGGTTATGGCTTAATGGCCGTGCAGGCCTTTTGTTGTTCTAGCTGTATGTAATCCATGCCCACCATATGACTGAATGCACAATAGACCTCTAGGTTTCCTTGACAGATCCATTATCCACTTTACAGTGATTCTTGTATCTGATTTTAGTGTCTACATTACACACACACACATTCACACAT
The DNA here is from genome assembly GCF_002201575.2 of Neomonachus schauinslandi. NCBI lineage: Eukaryota > Metazoa > Chordata > Mammalia > Carnivora > Phocidae > Neomonachus > Neomonachus schauinslandi. Next base: position 38,211,064 of record NC_058415.1, on the reverse strand, counting down.
ATTTACAAATATAATGAAATTCAAATGACATTCTGGACACATCTTTACTGACTATTCCTTTTATGTTTCCAAAAGGGCTTTGAAAGAATTATTGAATTGATGCAATTGACAAGTGCTTTAAAGAACCAGTTAATTAATATCTGAATATATGTTTCCTGGGAGGTTCATAATATGTCCTCATTTTGGCTTTTAGATTTTTTTCATTTAAAAGTCTAAAATTGTACATAATTGAGCTTCCGTATTAGTGAAGTATATAGACTTTGCCTCAGAAACCATAACGAAAGACAGAGTTTCATACAGAGTTATAAGAAATTTCCTCTAGACACAATATAAAAGTACTAAAAGGTCAAGATTTCTTTTCCAGCTGTCTAAAGTTTCCACAGCTTTGGGCCAAGACACACTCTTTTGTGTGTGTGTGTGTGTGTGTGTACTAACTATAAACTTTAATATAAAATAGTACAATATATCATAATATAAACTATAATTTTTGTATTGGTTTGTAAACTGACTGAATATAGTTCCAAAAAGAAGTACCAGAAATATTTGGAATATTAGCAGCATGGCTGAAATGATGAACATGGGGCCTCCTAAAGAGACACCTTGAAAGGGTAACACTAACCTGTAAGTATTTCCTTAGTATTACTACTTATTGGCCCTTCTACATCTTTGCATACAGACAGTTAACAATTGTTGAGTTGAACTAAAATGTCCCATTAATTACTTAGACATGACTATATTGGTAGTCCGCAGACATGATGAAGACACACTCTTTAGAAGGACCCCTTGAAAAGCAAGGAAGGGTAATGCACAAAACATTAATAATTTCTATCTCTTTAACATTTAATACTAGTAACAATGTTATTCATTTCCATGGTGCTTTTTAATTTTCAGAGTGCTGTAAGTATATAAGGCAGAGGTGTCTACTTTATAGATAAGGAACCTGAGGAAACAACAATTAAGTAGCTAAGGTAACTCTTGTGTTGCCTCTAGGATTTGACATCAGCTACTCTAACCCAAATCCTGAATTTTTACAAAATCTAAAACCCAACTGACAAAGCCTGAGAACATTACATATGCCTGTGATTTTTTTAAATTGGAATTGAGAAAGTCAGTCTTTTTCAACTGATGATTGCTGTCAGTTTGAGATTCAGGAGCAATTGGTGGCCATTGTTCCTCACTTTGTAGAAAAAAATCAGTTTTGTGATGAAATAATATACAGAGGGTAGACAGATGTAGAGGGTCCTGACAGCATTGAATATCCTTGTTCTGTGAGTTTCTGAGGTTGAGCTGCATGTCTGTACTTTACTAAGCAGGCTGTTAATCTTTCTTGGATTGTAAGGGCCTATAAATCTCTCCCTTTCCATGAGATGGGTTTGTGTCCCTTGTGTAAAATTTCTAGACTAATTCATATAGCTAGCCTGAAAAGTTTAAGAATCTTGATACCATTCTCTTCTGTTCAAATTAGGAATCTATTCTCTTTGCTGAAAATAGAAAATATATTACTGATTTCTTTTTTTCCTTTTTCTTTTCTTTTTTTTTTTTTTAGATGACTTAGTGGTTAGTTCAGCCCTACCCTGGGAGTTATTCAAAGGATGCATTTCCTCCTTTTCTGGCAATTTTCATCTATTGATACTACTCTTCACAGAACAATTCAGGTATCCAGGTTCAACGTAAACACTATGTGACACTGATAGTTCACAAAAAGAATTTATTACACAATTAAAAAGTAGCTTTTTCCAAAGTAAAGATCTTTGAATTGAAAGCTAGATCACTTGGGAGGTTGATTTCCTTCAACAGTGATTTATCCAAACCTTATCACATTTAGAGTATGGGTTGGGGGTGGAGACTGTGGAAACTGGAAGGGGATTGTAATACAATGAAAGAGGAATTTATCTCTTCTTTTTTTTTTAAGATTTTATTTATTTATTTGAGACAGAGAGAATGAGATACAGAGAGCATGAGAGGGAGGAGGGTCAGAGGGAGAAGCAGACTCCCTGCCGAGCAGGGAGCCCGATGCGGGACTCGATCCAGGGACTCCAGGATCATGACCTGAGCCGAAGGCAGTCGCTTAACCAACTGAGCCACCCAGGCGCCCTATCTCTTCTTATCTTAAGCCTATGTCACAGTATTTATCCGGGAATAGGCTTGACCATCCCAACCCCTCTTCCCAGAATGACACTAATTTTAGACTCAAACTTGTTTGTCATCTTTCAAATTATCCCAGGAATTCAAAGACCCAATTTGGAGAGTGGTCCTTGGCTGTGGTTGAAGAGAGAGAGAGAGCTATATACCTTAATAATGACTGTCATTTGAAATATATATTGTTTAGACTACATTTGTACATGTAGAAGTTTGTTTCTTAGAGAAGATGCATTTGTGACCTTTTCAGTCTGCATGCTACTAAATATAGCTGCCCTAGTAAAAGGAAAACTTGAGAGTTTCCTTAACTGCCCACAGGATGGCATCAGAGTTCTCTTAATAAATCCAAAGGTTAGTGCTTTTCTCTGACATTTTTGTGCTAGACTCTTAAAGCAGAAAGTTTCAGATCTGAAGATTTGAGTATTCATAACATCTTTATTATGGTTGGTCCTCATATCTCCATTTTGATGCTAATTCTGAGCATAGTTACATGGGTGAATAATCAGCACAGCACTAAGAAGAAATATAAAACTTGGCCTGAGCAAGCTTGAATAAATGTGAGGTTTTAAAGCACATACTAAATATAAGGAGAGGGAAATATAGTTTTCTGATGGCAGGGGTAGCAGTAGCTGTCTTGATGATTGGATGTTTAACAGAGCATATAAATTCAGCTACAGATAGTTGCCAGGAGCAGTTGCATAATTCACGAGAAGCAAGTTTGCATCAAAGCAAGTCAGTGCATCCACGGCTTGCATCAAACTATACTTATTCTCAAAGAGGCAATATCTAGTTTCTTCAATATTCAAGGGCTGTACAAACAGAAGTATGAATGGACAGTTGTTTTCTCAGAACAATCAAAAGCAAACTTAATCTCAACTCCCAAGATGTACTCCAGATATAAGAAATAAGGGCAAAAAGATTTTTTCCCAAATTTCAAGTGGAAATAAAAATCTCCCAAGGCCTGGAACACAAGCCTCTTATAGCTATAATGCAAATCAGATCTCTGACCAGGCATCCAGGTAGCTACTTTCATTTTTCAGAAATGCTACATGATACTGAATGGAGCCCAAAATGGAAATCTCTGGGAATAGTCCTCTCATGGTGGATATTTTGCTAACTTCATATATGATTTGAGGCAAGCATTTTAACTAATCTCTGTCTTAGGTTTCTTTTGTTGTTGTTTTGTTTTATTTTGTTTTAAATTTCTAAACTTAATAGGTGGAAGCATATGGTCTCTAAGACACCTTTGGCCTCTCATGTTTTATGAGTATGTTTCTGAAATTCAGTATTTTTATTAAAAAACGTGTTCTCTTAGATTTCAAGTAGGTCTGCATGTAAGTTACTTGTTCAGAATTCAGGGTGATCTTTTTCCATGGATGTAATAATACATTTAGAGATTATTTTTCCTAGTTAAACAGCAAGCAATACTTAATTTCATGATGAGATGATAGTTCATAATGAGAACTATAGTTTAGTAAGTAATATAAAAACTGTTACTTAATATTATTCATTCACTCTTGTAAAGGAGACAAAGAACAAAAGCCGGGGTTCATTAGTAGGAAACTGGAAGAACCTCTGACAAAGGAAATTTCAGCAAAGAATGAAGTCTAGAGAAGGACTTCAACTGTGAAGGATAAAACTGAGATGAAGTTTGGAGAAATTTCATTGATAAAGGCTCTAAACCATAAGTAACATTTTCTGAGCAGGAATAGCTCTTGGAGTTCTGGTTTTTCAAGGAAGGAGAAATGAGTTGATATCCATAAATTAGATGTGACCATTCATATATGTACTTGAATTTCTAAATCACCTTGCATAAAAGTATTATATCACTATTTGACAATCATATACTCATAAAACAAATTCTTATCCCACAGTAAGTAAATAATAAAAATTTGCTAAATAAAATTGAATTCAAATCTATTTAAACTGCTGCACATATGTGTAGGATATTTTACAAGTGCAAAGATGGTTTATACCATCTTTGCTTTCAAGCTCATTTATAACACATTAAAATACATTGTACACTGATCATGAAAATATTAACAACAAATAATTTTAGTGTAGATGAGAATAAATTAATTTATATAAGACATTGGAGAATCACAGGATCTGATTTTTAAGTAGGAAGTTGGCCATATGGTAGGGGGAGGAAAGTTTAGGAAGAGGATGGATACAAAAAGCAGGAATATGCATATGACCTCACGGATATGAGGAATTCTGAATCTCAGGAAACAAACTGAGGGTTGCTGGAGTGGGGGGTGGGGTGGGAGGGATGGGGTGACTGGGTGATAGACACTGGGGAGGGTATGTGCTCTGGTAAGCGCTGTGAATTGTGCAAGACTGTTGAATCTCAGATCTGTACCTCTGAAACAAATAATGCAATATATGTTAAGAAAAAAAGAAGAAGAAGAAGAAGGTAGCAGGAGGGGAAGAATGAAGGGGGGGCAATCGGAGGGGTAGACGAACCATGAGAGACGATGGACTCTGAAAAACAAACTGAGGGTTCTAGAGGGGAGGGGGGTGGGAGGATGGGTTAGCCTGGTGGTGGGTATTGAGGAGGGCACGTTCTGCATGGAGCACTGGGTGTTATGCACAAACAATGAATCATGGAACACTACATCTAAAACTAATGATGTAATGTATGGGGATTAACGTAACAATAAAAAAATTTAAAAAAAAAAGCAGGGATATGGATGAGCATTCAGCATGTTGGGAACAATAAGTAATTTTCAAAGTGAGTGGTAGTAATAAAAGGAACTGGAAAGGTAGTTTTGATTAAGCAGGGTCTCGTATTTAGGGTACATAGATTTTTTTGTGATTAACAGAAAATCTTTGGAGGATACTAAGCATGAAATTTAGATACAATTTTTTTTTTTAAAGATCTATCTGGAACAGTGTAACATGAGAAAGAGGAGACAGTCAGTATGCTTTGGTAATTAGCAGAGAGTTTATGAGTATTTGAACTAAAGACAGATGAGATTCCAGAAATATTTAGTTATAGGATTTAGTGGTATGATTTCAAGAAGAAGTCTTATTTTTGAAAGGAAAATATACTTTTTGAGTGAACTAGGATGGGTTATGCATATAGTTAACATAAATTGGGGTGAATGATGACTTGTGCAGGGATTAAGTTTGAATTCATTCAGTAAGCTGCTAAAACAATAAACAAGCAGTGCAAAGTATACCCTTGACCTCAAAGACACCAATGAGTAGATGCAACTTTCTCCTGTTCTTTCATAAAGGTCAGCCTAAAGTGCAGTAACCTCAATCTGTGGATTTAAAAACTTCAACAGTCTCAAATGGATTTAAGAATCCAGCATTCAGAAAATCCCAGACGCCCCAGCTTGATTACTTTTGTGTGAGTGACTGGAATGGGAGAACAGTGAATACTTAGTGATACTACTCCTTAGCACAGAAGGAAAGGTTTGCTGAAATAGAGTTAAACACTTCTGTATTTGATTTCTCACAGAATCATCAAGCCCATGGCAGGCCTAACTTGCCTACTTTGTGGAGAAAAATATAGCACCATACAGAAATATTTTATTAAGTTTAGCTAGAGGCATTTATTCCATTATCAGTCAGAGAAAAGACAAACATGAAGCTTCTCTATTCAATTTCTGTATAATCTCACATGTTCCACATTGGAGCACATCTAGTAATTATACGCTTGTCATATATTAAACTTCTTTCTTTCTATGAAATATTTTGTAGAAGCATTGCATAATATCTGTGTGCCTCACATCACACAAAACTGAATTGGAATATTCAAAATGTGCATAAATTACCTAAAGAAGTTATTGTATAATAAGAAGAAATAGGGAAGTGTCATAGGGACAGATGCAAGTCACATCAGTGGTGGGTGATGGTAACACAGAATTTCAATATTCATGGTAATAGGAATTGATAAATGACTTGGGAAGGCCAACTATCTATGGAGATAATAGAAGGCTATTTCTCTACCTAGTTCAACAAAAAATCAGTAAGATCACTCTTACTTCAAAGTCAGAGCAAACATGTTAACAGAGAGGGTAATACGAAATGTGTGGCTGTGAGAAGATAAAACCAGATATGAAATAGTCTTAATTTCAAAAAGAAACAGAACAAACTGACATGCACTTGAGATTGACATAAAGACTGGCTTTGAAAAAAGATTGCACTGGAAAAATCAAGTTTTACAGTTACTCTCCATGTGGCATCTACAATGTTGAACAGTACCTCACAAGATGGCGGCATAGGAAGATCCTGAACCACTTTCTCCCATGGACACACAAAATCTGTAGCTACATATGGATCACTTCCCTCTGAAAAAGATCTCAAAACTAGATGAACTGCTTCTCCACAATAAAGGATTACAAGACCACATTGAGATGGGTAGGAAAGGCAGAGACATAGCTCATCAAAAATCCCACCCTGTGTGCAGCAACACACAATAGGGAGGAAGCTCATCAGTCTGGCACTTCTCCTGGAGGAGTAAGGTGTTGGTGCCCCACATCAGGCACCCCAGTCCCTGGGATACATACCAGAGAAGTGAGCTTCCAAAATGTCTGGCTTAGAAAACCAACAGGGCTAACATCCAAAGTGCTATAGGAAACTGAGATTCCCCCTTTAAAGGGCTCATGTGTAATTTTACTCACTCTGACACCCAGCAAAAAATATAGCAGTGTGAAAAGCATCTAGATTGTATGTGAAGGTGATTCATTTGCAAATCTAAAAGCAATTTCTGGAGGGACAGGAAACAGTTGAAACGCCTCAAAGACAGAGGTGCTGGCAGATACCATTTTTTTCCTCTACTCTGGCTTCCCTGGCGAATTCTACCAAGCATTCAAAGATTTAATAGCTGTCATCAAACTCCTCAAAAAAATTGAAGGGGAAGGAGTGCTTCCAAATTCATGTTACAAGGCTAGCATTACCCTCATACCAAAAGCAGATAGATACCACATTGAAAGGAATTACATGCCAATCTTCGTGAGGAACAGAGACCCAAAAATCCTCAAAAAATGCTAGCAAACTGATTGTAAAAATATATTAAAAGGATCACACACCATCATCAAGTGGAATTTATTCCAGAGATGCAAAGATGGTTCAACATTTGCAATCAGTGTGACCTACCACATTAACATAATATTAACAAATTGAAAGGCAAAAATCTTATGATCATCTCAACAGATGCAGAAAAAGCATTTGACAAAATTCAACACCCATTTAGGATAAAAATGCTTAACAGAGAATGTATCTCAACATCATAAAGCCGTAAATGATAAACCCACAGCTAATACCATGCTCAATGATAAAAAGCTGAAAGCTTTTCCTCTAAGATCAGGAACAAGACAAGAATGCTTACTCTCCCCACTATTATTCAACATAGTATTGGAATTCCTAGCCAGAGCAACTACATAAGAAAAATATAAATAAAAGTCATCCAAACTGGATAAAGAAATAAAACTATGACTATTTGCAGATTGCATGATACTATATAGAGAAAACCCTAAAGACTCCACCAAAAAAAATCTGTTAGAACTAACAAATGAATTCAGTAAAACTGCAGGATACAAAATTAATATAGAAAATCTTTTGCATTTCTGCACACTAATAACTATTAGAAAGAGAAATGAAGCGAAAAAATCCCATTTATAATCATATCAAAAATAATAAAGTACCTAAGAATAAATTTAACCAAGGAGGTGAAAGACCAGTGCACTGAACACTAAAATATTGATGAAAGAAATGAAGAAGACACAAATAAATGGAAAGATATTAGGTGTTCATGGATTGAAAGAAATAATATCGTTAAAGTGTGCATACTACCCAAAGCAAACTGTGGATTCAGTCTACAGATTCAATTTTAATGGTATTTTTAACAGAACAAGAACAAATAATTTAAAATTTTACATGGAATCACAAAGATCCTGAATAAACAAAATTTTGAGAAAGAAGAACAAAGCTGGAGATATTATGCTCCCTAATTCCAAACTATACTACATAACAATCAAAACAGGATAGTATTGGCATAAAAACAGACACATAGATCAAAGGGTCAGAATAGAGAGCCAAGAAATAAACCCACACATATTTGGTCAATTAATTTGTGATAAGCAAGCCAAGAATATACAATGAGGAAAGGACAGTCTCTTCAATAAATGTTGTTGAGAAAACTAAACAGCTACATGCAAAAGAATGGAACAGGACCACTATCTTATACCCTATACAAAAATTAACTCGAAATGAATTAACACTTGAATGTAAAATCTGAAACCATAAAACTCCTAGAGGGAAACATAGGCAGTAAGCTCCTTGACATAGGTCTTAGCAATGTCTTTTTGGATCTGAATTCAAAGGTAAGAGCAACAAAAGCAAAAATAAACTATTGGAACTACAACAAACTAAAATCTTCTGCACAGTGAAGGATGCCATCAACAAAATGAAAAAGCAACCTACTGAATGGGAGAGGATATTTGCAAATAATATATCCAATTAAGGGTTAATAACTAAAATATATAGAAAATTCATACAACTCAATAACAACAAAAACAACAACAATAAATCCCCAAACAATGCAATTAAAAAATAGGCAGATGATCTGAATAGATATTTTCCCAAGAAGACATACAGATGGCCAACATTATAGGAAAAGATGCTTAACATCACTAATCATCAGGGAAATGCAAATCAAAACCACAATGATATAACACCTTACATCTGTCAGGATGGCTGTTATCAAAAAGACAAGAAAAAACAAGTGTTGACAAGGATGTGGAGAAAAGGGAACACTTGTGTACTACTAGTGGGCATGTGAATTGGTGAAGCCACTATGGAAAACATCGTAAAGATTTCTCAAAAAAGTAAAAGTAGAACTACCATGTGATCCAGTAGTTTTACCGCTGGGTATCTATCTGAAAAAAAAAACAAAATACAAAAACAAACAAACAAAAAACCCACTACCTCAAAAAGCTATATGCTCCCCTATGTTTATTGCAGCATTATTTACAACAGCCAAATTATAGAAACAGTGTAAGTGCCCATCCGTAGATGAATGGATAAAGATGTGCTATATATACAATGGAATACTGCTCAAACTTAAAAAAAAAAAAAAATGCAACTTTGCCATTTTTAACAACATGAATGGACCTTGAGTGCATCTGGCTAAGTAAAATAAGTCAGACAGAGAAAGACAGATATCACTGGATTTCATTTATACGTGGAATCTAAAACAAACAAAAACCGAAATCCAAATTCATAGATGCAAGGAAGAGAATGGTGCTCACCAGACGAGATGAGAGTGAGGGGTGAAGGAGATCAAGAAGTATAATCTTCCAGCTATAAGATAAATAAGTTACGTGTATGTAATGTACAGCATAGGGAATATAGTCAATAATATTATATATGGAGACAGATGGTAACGAGACTTATTATGGTGATCATTTCATAATGTATACAAACGTTGAATCACTATGTTGTACACCTGAAACTAAGGTAACATTGCATGTCAATTATACATCATTTTTTAAAAAAAGGATATGGTTTTCTTTTTTTATTAAAGTATAATTGACATATTAAGACAGAGTTTTTTTTAATTATTATTCACTTAATCATTGTAAAGGTGAAAATACATTAAACCTTTAAATCCTAGATTCCTAAGCTGTAAGCATGCTCATAACTTGCCTTTCCAGGGTTCATAAATCTTTTCAGATTATCTAACCCAACAGACCATACTGCTCATGAAGCTTTAACACCTCTGTTCATATTATCTCCAGATATCATTAACATATTAATGTCTTCAGCCAAGCTATTAATCAAAAATATTGACCAAGACAAAGCCAAGAATATCAGTTCTATAGCAGGCCACTGGGGGCTCCTGATATATTAATACATGTATTATATACCCATTTCACAAACTTATGATTTATATACATTTGCTAATTTAATCCCCCACCTTAAGGAAGCTGCTATCATTACCTTTGCTTTATAGGCCAAGAAGGCAGAAATACTGAGAAGTACAGCAACCAAAGTGATAAAGCCAAGAAATGGTGAAGCTGGGACTCAAACCAGTTGATCTGAGCTGCATCCATTGCCTCATTATGAAGAATGTTCTGCCTCAGGATTCAGTTGCTGAAGAGCAGAATTCCTAAGTTAGGAAACATCTGGTATAAACCTTTAGGACACAGAACAGGATACGGAAAAGGGGATGCTCTAATTATTAAATGAAATTGATTCAATCCATACAGTTAAGGTCAATGCAAAAAGCAAACTCAGTAAAAGAAAGCAAAAGATAACAAAAAATTAGCTTAAGAAACAATTCTAAATACCCCACATTTGGAGGATGGTTATAACCTATCCTGTAGGCATTAAAAATGGTATCTCCAAGCATATGTGATAATGTGGAGATGCACTTTTTGTTGTAATATTAAATTTAAAAAACAAACAGTTATATATACAAAATGATTATAAATTTATAGATGAACATATTGTAAAGTAGCAACAATATTACCAAATTATTAATATCATAATATGCCAGATTATTGTGGAGGGAACTTGAAAAAAGTGAAAATTAAACAGCAATTTAAAAAGATAATAATAATATAATATGTGATAGTTTAAATCCAGTTGTCAAAAATGACAACGCAAGTCTTTTATCACTTAAGATATGAACAGCATCAAGGATGTTAAGTAAATTTTTTTGTGGAATTTTTAAAGCAGGACAGAAAAAGTAAGAGAGATAAATTCTTTTAATTTGAAAATCACTCAAATATCACATAAATAAAAACAGGATAAATAAGTTACAAAAATGAGTTCAGCAAAATGTTGGTTTTAGTATTTTTATATTGGACTTTTAAAAACAAACAGCATGATAGCACAGAACACCTTATTTTCTTATTTAAGTAGAAAAGAGCATTGACTTTAAAATTCTTCACACTGCGGAGCTTCTTGAGAATCTGTTTGTATTACAAATTTTAGATGGAATGCAGAACCATTTTGTAGTTCTTATTTCACAGACAGTTACCCCAAACACCTTTTTGAATACCAACTAGGGGTATCTACTATGGAAGACTTCAAGATAAACTACTGCTCCTGCCCTCAAATAAAATCAGTCAATAAATAAATGCTATAAATGCTGTCTATGATGTGAAAAAGTGTCCAAAGAAGTAGAAATCCGATTAAAGCACAAAGGAAGGACTCACATCATCTGGATGCAGGGGATTCTTTCAATGGTACTTGCTACTTGAACAGTGAATGATGGGTAAAATTGTTATAGATTGAGTTTGAGGGGAGTGTATCTTATTAGAACACACTGCATGAATAAAAGACAGGAAAGATTACTAGAAGTATGTTTAAGGAGTTAAGTTTGATTAAAGGATAGGTTATGCGTGAAAGTGGGACTCATAAATTAGTGAGAAACAATTTGAAAAGGTAGTGACTGTACTAGTTAAGGATTTGGCAGTTTGGTTTTATTCATGACAGGGAGAAGAGAAAAGAGGATAGAAACTGACTACTAAGTATCAGGTAATTATGTGTTTTTATTATATCATCCTTTCAACTGCAAAATGGGATTACTGAAAGTGAGTCTCATGTTAGTTGCTCAAGGTAATATACTTTGCAAGGAGCAGAACTGGCATCAGAACCCCCAAGAATAACTTCAAATCACAAACTCTTTCCATTGTATTATACCCTAACATTTTTAACTCCCTCTGACAGTTGGAGTTAAAATATTTCAGAGCACTGGAAAAAAAGATTATACCCTGCATGCAATTTTCAGTGACCCTATGAAAGGGAATTAATAGCCACTTGGATTCTTTGAAAAGGGACAGTAGTCCACTTAGATCCTTATCTCCTGCTTTTTTGTTTGTATGTGTGTGTGAGTTTTGTTTTTTGTTTTTTTGCTTTTTTTGTTTGTTTGTTTTCTGTTTTGGTTTTGTTTTGTTTTTGTCTTTTGTGGTCCATACAAATTTTAGGATAGTTTGTTCTAGCTCTGTGAAAAATGCTGGTGGTATTTGGATAGGGATTGCATTAAATGTGTAGATTGCTTTGGGTAGTATAGACATTTTAACAATATTTGTTCTTCCAATCCATGAACAATGAATGTCTTTCCATTTCTTTGTGTTATCAATTTCTTTCATCTGTGTTTTCTAGTTTTCAGAGTACAGGTCTTTCACCTTTTTGGTTAAGTTTATTCCTAGGTATCTTATTGTGTTGGGTGCAGTTGTAAATGGGATTGATTCCTTAATTTCTCTTTCTGCTGCTTCATTATTGGTGTATAGAGATACATCAGATTCCTGTATATTGATTTTGTATCCTGCAACTTGACTGTAATAACATGATAACATGAGTTATTATGACCAAATTTGTTTCTCAGGTCTAGCAGTTTTTTGGTGGAGTCTTTCAGGTGTTCTATACAGAATATCATGTCATCTGTAAATAGTGAAAGTATTATTTCTTCCTTGCTGATTTGGATGCCTTTTATTACTTTTTGTTATCCATTTTTTTTAACCAATCACATTTCTTTTTACTCACATCTTATATTTAGCTAGAAAGACAAGTTGCTAAGTAAAATCTCGCTGCCAATATTCTTATTTTGTCACCATACAAACTCTGGATATTTCATTTTATGACTAATTTTCTGCTCAGTCAGTCTAGGGAAAATCCCCTTTCCAGGGGTGTGAGCTTCTTCAGATCGTATTTTCCTTCTCTCTGAGTGAGAGAAGAAAGAATTAAAATAGTGGAGTCATATAGTTGTGAATTTCTTTCCTAATAAAAAGAAAGTAACTTCTGACTACTCTATTAAGGAAAGGCATCTTCCTTTTTCTCAAGCAGTTTTCTTTTGATTAGGAAATATATTTGTTCAGAGTCTTTCTAGCATTTCCTAAGGAACAGCTGCCAGTTCACTTTCATAACCTGCCTATTTTAATGGTCATGCGCACTGTCCAAAGAACAACCATACATTCAGTACAATATAAATAATATTAAGAGATTTACACATCTTCATAAAATGTATTAAAACATTTATCCTAAAGGAAACATTTAATTCATTAAAATTTCAATTTACTCACAATAATTATTGTTCGTATACTCTTAATGATAATATGAAAATGAAAGTAGACATTCAGAGTTCCCTCTTTCATTTTAAGTGGAGTACCAATTTAGTCAACATGGATTTGGCAACTGCTTGCTCTGCTACATTGCTGACTTAAAATAAAATGAGTTGTGTGATAGTCTTCAACTTTGGTCTTTTTTCCCCAGTTTTACGGAGAGAGATGACTTTTAACATTGTGTAAATTTAAGGTGTACAATGTGATACTTTGATACATGTATATATTGTAAAATATTTACCACAATAAGGTTAGTTAACATAGCCTTTACCTCACATAATTGCCATCTTGTTACTATGGTGAGAGCAGTCAAGCTCTGCTGTCATAGCAACTTTCAAGTATACAATATGATATAGTCACTGTGCTTTACATAGCTCTCTGGAAATCATTCCTCTTAAAACTGAAAGTTTGTTACTTTTGACCAACATTTCCTTTTTTTCCTCCACTTCTTAGTCCCTGACAACCACCATTCTATTCTCTGTTTCTGAGTTTGATGTTTTTTAGATTCCATGTGTGAGATCATACAGTATTTGTCTTTCTCCGTCTGGCTTTTTCACTTAGCATAATACCATCAAGGTCCATCCATGTTATCACAAATGGCAGGGTTTCCTTCTTGTTAGAGACTGATGTATATATATATAATTATTAAAAGTGAATTTGCTTATTAGTTCCAGCAGTTTTTTTGGTGGACTCTTTTGGATTTTCTATATGCAAGACTATATCATCAGCAAACAGAGACAGTTTTACTTCTTCCTTTCCAATCTGGATTTCTCTTGTTTCCTTTTCTTGACTAATTGCTCTGGCTAGGACTTCTAGTGCTATGTTGAAAAGGAGTGGTGATAGTGGGTACCCTTGTGTTGTTCCTGATCCTAAAGGGACAGTTTTCAACCTTTCACTATTGAATGTAATATTAGTTGTGGGTCATATATGGTATTTATTATGTTGAGCTATGGACTTCAATCTTTCTAAAGAGAGAAATCTCATTCAGTAATACTGAATATCGCTATTGATATCCTGATGCATACTTAGCAATCTGAAACTTTTTGTTAGATATTTTTATGTTCTTTATGAAGGCCAAGACATATAACATTGTGTAAATTTAAGGTGTACAATATGATACAAATTTAGGAATACTAAATTTCCTAAATTTATTTAAATCACAATCAACTATCTAAAATTTCTCTGGAGATAAGAGATATTTCTCAAACTTGGTAATAAAAATTCTAAGGAAGTGTTTCATCAGGAAATACATTTGGGAACTCTAAGCACATAAGGACATTTGTCAACAGAAGATGGAATTTTCATAGAACACCCAAAACCATATGTCACAGCCAATTTGAGGTAATTAACATTAGCAATAGAAGAGCAGAATACTAAATAGACAGAGGAGAAGTTTGAACAGCTAACCAAACTCAAGGTGCTGTTTCATTATTGGTATGAAAGCATAAACATCCTGACTTGATCCTCTCAGATAGTCATGTGTGATGGACATGTGCATGCCCCATTTTAGGTATGATGGGATAGGTTAAATCCTATAATAATGTGTTAAATGTTAAATGAGTTAAATGTCTTTTCCTGGGGATGCCATTTTAATTAATTTTGAATTCTTTTGGGTAGCTTAAAAAAATATCGTTCACATTCTGCATAAAAGAACATAATTATAAAGTAAACACAAAGACAGGTGTTCTGTAAAGCACAAATTACTTTTTTCTTCATATCATGATCTAGCAAACCTCCAGTTTTCCAATTCATTAAGTAGAATCTATTATTTAAAAATATAGCTCATTCTCATCCAATTTTCCCAGTATGTCATGTTTGTTATTTTTATAATCATCTATGGAAATTTTTATCACATACCAGCTGAAAAATGTTGTTTTCATTCATTACATGTGTTTGTAAAGCCATATAAAGGCAAAGTAATAACAATATTTTAAATGAAAGGTTCAACAATTCATAACTTCTTTTAAAAAATCATGTGTAATTTTAGGGCACCTGGGAGGCTCAGTCGGTTGAGCAACCATCTGACTTTTGATCTCAGCTCAGGTCATGATTTCAGGGTCCTGGGACTGAGCCCTGTGTTGGGCTCCATGCTCCACAGGGAGTCTGGTTGAGGGTTCTCTCTCTCCCTCTTCCTCTACCCCTCCCCCCACTCATGCACACACTCTCTCTAAAATAAATAAATAAATCTTTAAAAAATCATTTATACTTTGAATTACCTTCTATAATCAAGTTGTAGTTTACATATTAAGTCACTTGAAATTTTACCAAGTGCTTTACACCATTGCCTCATTAAAGATTAATACAAAACTATTGTAGTAAGCCATGGCAGAATTTCTTGATATTTAGAAAGGCTGTTGTTCTGCTAATTATAGTTGTACTATAAATAAACCTCAAAAATTAATAAATAAACTTCATTTCTCATATCAAGGTAACTTACCACAGCATACTGTAGCATTATAGAAGTGCTAAAATATCTCATGGACATCTTGGTAGGATGTACACTCCTGACCAGCAATGAAAATAAATACCAGTAGATGTTAAATATGTATAGCTATTGACTTTAAATATACTTAGTGATTTCTTCCTTTAATCTATCAATAACTTTGCTTGTTACAATTTATATTAAAATAAAACATCATTCAAAATTTTGAAGTTAGATAAACATCATATCTAAAACAGTGCAATGAAAGGTCAGAGTGGAGTTTGGATACCACACAAAATATCAGGGCTAGGTAAGCAATCAGAAGTTCCAACAGCAAGGATTAGGGGCACATCTGGAGGTCCACATGGGTGAAGTAGACATTAGGAACAGTGGGCAGAGAGGTAGGAGTAGAAATGTCAACAGGATGTGTAGGGTAAAAGTTAGACTCTATTCCTACAGCTGGGAAATCAGGACAAACTGGAGCCAGCATAAAGCTGATATTACTATTTTACTAGTTTAAGTCACATTATATACTAAAAGAGTTATCCTCAAAATATAAAATGGGATTAACCAAGAGTAGATTGCTAAATGGGCTTGGCTGTGAAAGTTAGAGAAATGCAGGTATTAGAAACAATTAGATAATTTACTCAAGGGGCCCCTGGGGGGCTCAGTGGTTAAGTGTCTGCCTTCGGCTCAGGTCATGGTCCCAGGGTCCTGGGATGGAGCCCCTCATTGGGCTCCCTGCTTGGTCGGAGGCCTGCTTCTCCCTCTCCCACTCCCCCTGCTTGTGTTCCCTCTCTCGCTATGTCTCTGTCAAATAAATAAATAAAATCTTAAAAAAAAAAAAAAGATAATTTACTCAAAAGCCCTTCTGTTGGACCTTCTCCAACAAGGATATTTCCTTTTTCTCAAATATATTAGTGTGATGGCTCAGTGTTTATAGAAGATTTTGTGTCATATAAGAAGTGTATAAAATCAGACTTATTTCAAAACGCCTAAAATAGTACTTTTAATGTAATGGGCATTAGGATATGTCTGTTCATTCATTCATTCATTCATTCATTTACCATTCATTATTTTTTAAATTGAATTTATATAGTGTTCCAGACACTCTGCTCTGGAGACATCACAGTGAGCAAAACAAATCCAGTCCTTTTTTTTTTTCCTCTCATGAAATTTGTTTCTATAAGAGTAAAGCAATAATAAAAATTATAGATAAAAAAGTAAATAAATCAACAGTCATATAATACATGCTATGAAGAAAAATCAAGCAGACTAGAGGGTAAATAGTGAAGAGAGTAGTGTTTCTGGAGTGTTTGTGCTATTTCATACTATTGTGTATAGGATAGTCTGGGAATGCATCCCAGAGAAGGTCTTACTTGAGCTGATATGCGGATTAAGAGGAGCAACTACGCATAGGTATGGGGAAGAAGGAATAGTAAACACAAGGGTTCTGGACTGAGACTGTTTGCCAGTATTTGGGGAAACCCCAGAGGACTGTTTGGTTGACTGAATCAGTGTGGGGAGCAAGTATGTGATATGACATGAAGTCA
Source organism: Neomonachus schauinslandi (assembly GCF_002201575.2). Taxonomy (NCBI): domain Eukaryota; kingdom Metazoa; phylum Chordata; class Mammalia; order Carnivora; family Phocidae; genus Neomonachus; species Neomonachus schauinslandi. The sequence continues at coordinate 38,193,869 of NC_058415.1, read as the reverse complement.
CACAAGTTGTACAGTCAGGTTAAGGAAAACCTTGTCAGCTGTGAAGAAAACTTTGAATTATATTTTGTGTGAAGTGGGAAGCCATTGTAGGTTTCAGAGAAGTACCGGCATGACTTCACTTACACTTCACTTGGATAATTCTGGCTGATAGGTGGAAATAAACTTATAGAACAGTAAGAGGGAAGCAAGAAGACCAGTTCAGAAGCTATCAATGTGTTTATTAAAGGCTATTGTATTCAAGCCCCAGATAATGCCTCTATTTAGCTGTGGTTTCAGGACAAAGAAGCAATATATTGATTAACCTATTGTGTTCCCTGATGATGTCACACTAACCGTACTTAAAAATATGAATAATTCAAATCTATACAGCACCACTAAGAGTTGAAGGCATTTCAGGCTCCACCTTATGAGTAAAAAAATGGAGTCTGAGAGAGATTCCTGAAACTCATGATTAAACTAGAATTACTACAGAGAGGTAGCGATTAAAACATACATAAACTTTGGAGTTACACACACTTTGGTACATCTAATATGTAGCAGGAGTCAGGTCACATTGTCTTTATGCTTCAGTTTTCTTTACAGCTTTCTGTAAAATGGACTTAAGTGAAATATTTACCCCAAAGGGGTGGGGGATGTTGAGGTTAAATGAGATGATTTAATGATTTATATTAAAATGCTTATTACCATGCCTTGAATATAAGTACTCAATTAAATTTAGCTATTTTTCTTATTGTCAACCTCAAAAGTCATCATCAAACATTCAAAGTTTCCAACAGTCTGACAGTTGGTTCAAGATAAAGCTGTACCATCAAATCATAGATCTGGCTCATAACCATAGTCTATCAGTGTAGTCTTATCTTGATATAGGGACATTGCCCTCTTTAAGTTGGGAAGATTTTTTTTTTTAAAGATTTCTATTTATTTATTTGAGACAGAGAGAATGAGAGACAGAGAGCATGAGAGGGAGGAGGGTCAGAGGGAGAAGCAGACTCCCTGCCGAGCAGGGAGCCCGATGTGGGACTTGATCCCGGGACTCCAGGATCATGACCTGAGCTGAAGGCAGTCACTTAACCAACTGAGCCACCCAGGCGCCCCTTAAGTTGGGAAGATTTTGTCTTCTGGACCCCTAAATCCTTTTCTATATACTGACAACATCCAAATTTTTTTCACTAGAAAATTTCTTCCTTCTGGATTCCAAAAGCCTCTGCTTTAAAAAGTAAGCACTCAGGGGCACCTGTGGGACTCAGTCGTTAAGTGTCTGCTTTCGGCTCAGGTCATGGTCCCAGGGTCCAGGGATCGAGACCCACATCATTTCCCTGCTCGGCGGGAAGCCTGCTTCTCCCTCTCCCACTCCCTTTGCTTGTGTTCCCTCTCTCACTATGTCTCTGTCAATATAATAAATATAATCTTTAAAATAAATAAATAAATAAAAAGTAAAGACTCAGCAGGATACATTACATAAATGTAAGAAATCATGTTTTACTTTCTCCCTAGAAAGATTACACTGTTGCCATAGTCAAATACATTTCAAAATGTATTCTTACACCCAGAGCACCATTCCATAGACAGGATACCCACAACAAAGCAGTATATATTTAGACCCTATATATTCTCTTATCTTTGGATTTAGCAAGACATGCACTATAATCCAATTAGAAAGTAAAATGGGCTTAATTACTTAGCTCAGATCAAAGAACATAAGGAGGCAAGGAATCTAATTAAAATTAATAATATAATGGGCAGCTTTATCTAATGTCTAATCTAGGGCATTTCATCTTAATTTAAACTCAGCTCTCAAGTTCACAACAAGGTCCCATCATTGTCACTGATTGCTATGAAATCTGATTACCTTGTGACAAATCCTTCCCATGTACGTGTATTTGTTGCCTGATTCTAAGTAATAGATTTAACTCTGTTCAACCAAGTGAGGTCAGAAAGTTCACTCTACTACATGTTTATATTGAATTTCGTTAGCTTCCTATCTCTTATTTTAGCCTGATTATTATTCTTCAGATGTTATTGAGTAGTGCAAATGATCTATGAAATGTACGCAGCCACAGACTGTATTTACATTTAGTGGGAGCTGTGCCCAACTTAATCAAGAACTTTCATAGATGCCTCTAATCCTCACTTAGAGTACATTTGCAAAGTACTATTTATTTTAATGTTTCTACTAAATTGATCCCCCAGTAGAGTCCAAAGAATATATTAAAATAATTCTGTTGGCAATATGTAAAGAAAAAAAATCTAATTTATGGACGTACAATCTCCACTGTTAACGTGTGTGTGTGTCTGTGTGCACACACGCATGCTCACACAGACCCAAGATAGGTATCATAAATCCAAAACCAAAACAGACTGACTTTTTACCTTGGTTGCTGAGGCAAACCTGAATCAATCTTTCAGTTTCCAGGTAGAAATGACCTATTTCTGTCAATTGTTAGTTGTCTTAAATATCTTTCCAAAAAGAGAAATCAAAACATTTTACTATTAAAATATATATTGGTCATAAGCCTCATTCTTATTTAGAATTTTTTCAAGCATTTTGATGTTTGAAGACCAGAAATTGGGTCTGCAGTCAAAATATAAAAGAACTCAGTAAGATTATAAAGCCCCTTAGAATGGCAAGGGCAGCTTCGAGAAAACAACCATAATCAGCTATAGTTATCCAGGTAAGAAAAAAGTGATGACAAACAACACACTAAGAGCCACAATGGATGGCTTTGATCAGGATCAAAGTGGGAAGAAGTGTAAAAAGGAAAATGGAATTTAGGAAAAGGTTGCAAGTTAGCCTCTCAGTGTGTGGAAGCCTGCCTAAAGAGTCCAGATCTCCAAGGCATTCCAGAGAAGAGAAAAATAGACTGTAGAACTATTCTTTGGTGAAATATTTGCCAAAAAAACCTATTTCCTGGGAAAGTCTGATTAAGCTCCTTTAAGAAGACAAACTTGCTTGAACTGATTGGCTAATACCACAAAGTGATTGAAATATGTGGTTATAAAAAGCAGGGTAATTCTATTGTAAAGAAAATTTGTATAATCAATATCCCTCTTGTAGTGGCACTTAAACTTAAGCACTCCCTGGTGTTCCACGTGGTTTATACAACTCCCTAAGAGCCCACATAATCAAACACTCCCCCACTAGTAGAGGTTTGAGTCACAATATTTTCTTGCCCTTGGGAATGTTTCTCTTGATTGTAATGCAATTGGTTTCTGTAAGTGTTACCACAGTGACTCTGTGTCAATTCAGCAGGAGAGATTTTTGGTACCTATTGAATTAGGTGCTTTCTTGCCCACTGCGTATTAAATCAGATAAACTAAAAATCTTTAATTGAGTTATGGATAAACATTTTAACTATAAAAGTTCATCAATTTTGAGATAGAGATAGAAAGAATTGAGCATACTGAACAGATTGAACAGGATGATCTGATTAAATTCCTCACACACCAAAAATTTTTTTAAAATGAATTACAAGACTGATGACCACTAAGGAAAATTCTGTACTTCCATAGAATTAAATGTTGTTAGGATAATTCAAATGCCAAGTGAGGAAATGTCATTGTTATGTTGACACATTTGCCACAGGGATGAATTAGTTTGTAGAGTACATAAAATGGAAATGTTTTATCAGGCAGATGAACATTTATTATATTTTTAGTGGATATACTGTGACATCTTTATTTTTTTTAAATGCATTTGGTTGTATATAGTTAATTATGAAGAACGGAGAAAAATAACTGAATAATCTCATGGCACAAAACATAAAATCTTGTCTTTCCAATTGGATTATCATGTCTGAATGTCAAGATCATTTTAGATTAATCAAATATAACCTTCAGCTTCCCCACTACTTTGACTTGGCCTTTGAGTCACCTTTGATAATACATTTGGATAATTGGAAATATTTTTGTCACTCATACTTTACCACATAAAATAATTTTAGAGTCAGCTACTTTATCTTGCATAGATACTAGATCCCTAGAACATCAAAACATGTTAATATAAAAGATTCTTCATCAGGTTTCTATGAACAGTGATTCTTCATAATTGTTTAGAATGTTTGCTATGCTGTAAAGGGCCATGAAATAATGAACCTAATTTAGCTTAAACCAGCAGTTTGTGAATACTGATTTTATTCAAGGCTTTATGCCAGTGATTTTGGGAAGACAGAAAAAAAAAAAAAGAAGACACAACGTGTCTTACTCTCAGGAAGCTTAGGATATAACCTATTAAATGAATGCAATGAGAGCTAACAAGGTGGTTTCTTGAGGAAAGAGAAAGAAAGGATTCCTTTCTGACTCGTAAATAGGGCTGGCTCAGGTAAATCTCCATGGAAAAGACACCACTTAACTGACCTGACAATAATTGTCGGGATTTTGACAAACTAAAAGGAAGAAGAAACATATACCAAATGTAAGCATTTTTAAAAATACGGTGGGATAGAAAGGCAGAGTGTTCTTGCGAAATGATCACCTTTCTAGTTGGAGCCTCACTGGTATACAGAGAAGGGAAGGAAGGAAAGGCAGGCAACAAGAACTGGGACCACATCATGAAAGCTTTTGATTGCCATGCTTAAGAGATTAGGCTTTATACTCCAGAACCCACTTGTCCATCACACGGCACAATACCTACAAGCAGGATTCCAAGGGCAGACAGTGGTCTTTCAAATTCCAGCCCCCAACATGTACCCATTTAGGTAAGTATCAAGTATCTAGGTAGGCTTGAACAATATGATTGACCTTTCTGTTTCTGTTTATCCATCTAAAAGATTGAAATGATAATAGTACCAATGTGTTGCTTTGAAAATTAATGCAATTAAATCAGCTAAATAGCTTAGAATAGTGCCTTAGAAAAGGACCAAGTCCTTGCATTGGTATGCTCCCTTCATCCATAGCATCTCTGGACATAGTGTCCAAAACTTGGGATACAATCTGCTTGGGATACAATCAATCTCCACCTTTGTTTACTTGGTTTCCTACTCTTTCTACTGATTTCACTCATTTTCTCAAACAATTATACCTCTCTCATACCAAGCCAGGTGTTTCATATTACTTTTTCTTTCAAAATAGTTATCTCATAAATATTAATTTATTTCTGCCATTATTTGGTTATTATCTGCCTTCTTCACTAGTCAGCAAGATCTGTGAGATAAGGAATGTATCTATTTTTGTTCATCCCAAGAGCCTAGCAGAATGTATGGATACCATTGAGCTCTCTTTAAATAGTTATTATATATGTTTATTTAACAAGCTTATTTTTTGAAAGCTTCCATGTAGTATTTAGAGGAAAATATAGGGTCAAGGAAATTCACTACACAAATGAGAAAATCATTTTAAACCAACAGTGAGAAAGAATTAATTTGGTCTTATTGTTTGTGTCAGTTAGGGTAGGCTAACCTTTGTAACAGACCCACAATGTATGACCGCTTGCCTGACTATTGAGAAGTACCATGTGCTATCTACCAGTTATATAAGAAAAAAGAAAAAGGATGTGCAAATGATGATTTAATGATGCAGCTTCAAAGGGGCCTTCAGGGAAAGGTAAACCTAAAATCATTAGACTCCCAAGATCATAATTACAGACCTGATTTTTGAGCAGGGAATTTCCCAGACTTGAATTTTTTTAAAAATCCGAGTATAAAAGAAACTGAATAAAAAAGGAAGAATATCACTCATTCTTTTTTTAATCTTAAATATTCTTTTTATAGAATGAAGTCTTAAACATTATTAAAGTATGTAAAATGTTCTATTAAACTTGACTACTTTTTATATCTTTATATATCTTTAGGGTATGACTATTTTAAATGATAAATTGCATTTTTAAATCTTGACAGAAGGGTTGTAAACTATTTCTACCAGTTCCTACTTCCCTTTCTGTTCAGGGGCCAATTATTTCTAAAATGGTAGCTGAACACTTGCAGTAGACACTTCTTAGTTAAACTTGGTGCAGTGAGACTATATCAGTCAGGGTCCTATGAAAAGCAGATGGCACGTACAAAAGGAGTATAGAGAATTTCATGATGGTATCATTTACTAAAGCGTATGTAGGACTAAGGAAGCCAAGAAGCGACTAGCAAAGACCAGGAGGGGAAAGGAGACAGTGGTTTTCATGAACTCCTCAGAGCTGTTATAAGAAAAGAGCTTCCCAACTAGAATAATGCAGCCTCTGCCTATCCTCTGCCTTATGAAAACTGGGCACAAATCCCCCTCTCTCTCTCTCTTCTCTCTCACACTGGTTTCCTGCCAGGAAGTCTTTCATTGGCCAAACAAACTAAAAGGAAGACAGGTAGTCTGACAAAATCCATAGAATTGAGCCTCCTGGACTGGTGGAGAATTGTGGGAAATATACCCTAAAGACAAACAGAATATTTACAACATATGCAAGAACGTTTGTGAGAGAGATATTAATAGTGTATATAATAAAGCAAGTGCATTTATGTATTCCTGATATCTATATTTTGTTTAATGAGAAGTGTGTGAAGCATGTTTGAAAATTTCAAAGAGAAAAGGTTGAATCTGTATAAGATCTCCTTATCAAAAATAAATAAGGGTTTTTGAAGTGTGTTTTTTGAGCCATTGCCTGACCAGATGAAATAGAGCCGCATAGGGGATGCCAAGACTAACAGCCAAGAGCCCTGATGAAACATGAGTCTGTCTGTACTCCATGAGAGGAAGAGGGACGAGAGAAGGAGTTAGAATGGGGGCCTAGAAGAGATAGGATGTCTAAGTTTTGCAGTAAGTATTGCCAGAATAACGGTCAAGGTACCCAGACAGGTGATCAGAGTCCAGAATTTCAAACTGCATAGCATCATCACTTGAGACTTAATTGGCATCAGTATGGCTGAGAATGGCCATAACTCAGGATTATATACACCCATAGGTCCAAAGGAAAAAATTGGTGATGGATCAAGCAAAGAAGATAAGAAGGGATCTTGGCAGGCAGCAGGCAGCAGGCAGGCAGGGCTCAGAGGAACTTGGCAACAGGCAGGGATGAAGGAAGTCTTATGAAATTTTTGATTGATCATTAGAGAGGTCCATCACGGTAGCTTGATTAATATCATGCAGATGGTTGATGGATGAACAGAAATTTCAATTCCAGGTCTTTTTGTCTCAAATAAAAATTCTTTCTGTAGTAACATATGGCCTACAGCAAAGAAGAAATAATAATATCATCAATTAAAATCATTCTTTACCAAGTCTGGAAGTTTTCCTAGCAACAGAATCTCTTTCAGCCAAGGCAACAATTGAGTTGCAACGTAGAGTTGTAAAGCTAACAATACAGCTGTAGTGGATCACAGCATATCTTGTTGAAAAGTTAAAAACTGGGATAGACATTTGGTCTTTAAGATGTCTATCTCAGATTAAATTTGCAAGCCAGATATTTTTATATTTTAAAGGAACAATTTTATACAGAATTGTTTTGTTACCACATCTGTGACTATTTTTTTTTCCTAATGAGTGACAGGTTAAAATGAATTTACTGAATGTTTACTGAATGTTAGCCGAACCCAGTGTGGTAATCATTTCATAATATATGCAAATCAAACCATCTTGCTCTACTCCTTAAACTTATGCAGTGATATATGTCAATTTTTTTCAATAAAACTGGAAAAAATTGGCATAAAAATACACACTTTAGCTGATCCAATTTAACACCTCTTGCTGTTGCTATTTCTTTTCAAATAAGGGCAAATAAGCTGCTATTATTATTGCCAACAGATTTCATACATAGCCACAACATTTAAGCTTCAGTTGAATGTTCTGGATATAAAATAAAGTGAAATATAAGTTTTGGTTCTCAAAATTTCCTGTAAGACAAAAAATTAAGTTACATGATTTAATTCTGAAGGAGAAATAACCTTAGCAGTATTTCATATTTGTTAACTGACAATGTGTTGAGTTGATATGCAAACTGAGGCATAATCTTTTACTAATCATTTTTCTTTTCCCCTCTTACCACCCTTGTCAAAACCTGCAGATAAAAGTATGCTTAGTGCTGTGTAATCAGATTTAATTGAAATGAGGTTTGAAGGTCAGAAATAAAGAAAATTAGAAAACATAATTTTAAATAACTTTTCAACTTAAAAAACATGAGAATCACATGAAATTGCACCTTCTGAAAATTTTGTCAAACAGGCAATCTTGCCTTCTCTAAAGATACATGAAATGCATTTCCAAGGAAATACATTGTTTTTACTGCTGGAATATGGAGTTTATGAGTCAAATGGAGTCACTCAGCAAAACTAAATAGCAGCATAGTGATGTTTACAAATAGCATTATGTCTGTGTACCTCTGTTTTGCTTAGCTAAAGGGCTTCTGCAGATTGTCTTTCCAGTCTCCTTAACATGTCTGAAACACAGAAGCAGATATGGACCCAAACATCACATTTTGTATGTGAAAAAATTACTAACATAAAGAGATGATTAAATTGTTTCAAGCTTCACTTTAGTGCCAAAGCTCAAACAAAATTCAGACTTTCTGAATCTCAGTTTTATTTACTACCCTGAACACCAGGAAAATTCTTTTCCTTTCTAGCTATTTCTGAAGTTCAGCATTGTTGGAGGGGAGGCGAGGACACATTACACAGCATAGTGATGTCACGTATGATCAAATTCAAATCCACTCTCCTTTAAAACCACCCTAAAGCAAAGCTAAGGTACTGCTCATTTCTTCAGAGGGCACAGAATATCAAGCACATTTTCTCAAAATGGCTTACAGCAAATGATTCATTAGACTGAATAGCTTCATGAAATATATTCCCTGTAGCTTATTAAAAAAAAAAAAAAGGAATTCTGTTCATGGAAGGCCACACAGAGAATATTACAGTTGAAAATAACTTTTTAGACCTCCTTATCCAACTCTCTGATTTTATAGATGAAGACCAGCTAGGAGATATTACTTGCTCAGGGTCACACCTTGGGTATTTTCTTTCCAGGGCACTTTCAATCAAACAGAGCATTGTGGCTGGGTTTTTCCCAGCCTTTTCAGGAAGTGAAGATAAGTGTGCTTCTCTATACAGCTAACATTCTTTGTCATTCTTTTTTTCTCATTCTTTGGCTTGTTGCTCTCATCTTTTTTAGTAGTCTTTAGGTCCACTCAAGTGATAACCTAGAATACACTTGGAAGGTTAACAAAGAACTTGAAATTCCTCAAAACTACTTTTTGGTCACTTCTGACCTGGACTTCTATCTGATCCTCTTCCTGCAGTTCTATGGAAGGACATTTATTTATCTCTTATGTTTTTAAAACTTCTGTTTTAATTCTATAAAGTGTTGTTAAACCTTTTTAAATATAAAATATTCCCAATTTTTTAGTATCTTTACTACCCAAAACTGTCAAGCTAAAAATTAACAGTATCTCACCCCTAAATGATGTTAAAACATGAAATGATTCAGAAATTGAAGTAACAAGGATGTACTCAGGGCCATGAAAATGTTACCTGTGAACCTAGAGAAATTAAAATAGGAAAAGCAAATCTAATGCACTACATTTTTCATAATTTCCGTTTTCTTTCATTATTGTAAGATTATTGTGCATTCGCCCTCTTAAGAACATTTAATCAGAGGCAACCTGTGGTATCCAAGTGGATTATACTTTTCCTAGTAAAACTGAGGTGGTTTTGTTTATGTTTGTTTTGTATTTTAAACTGGATAATGATGTCTTTTTAGCTCTGCTGAATCTGTACTGAATCTGTGCTTGAGAAGCCATGAAATTGTAAATGTGAAGCATATATCACCTTTTTTTTTTTTTTAAGAGAGAGAGAGAGAGTGAACCTGTTATGTAGGAGGAGGGAGGGAGGAGGAGCAGAGGAGAGGGAGAGAGAGTCTCAAGCAGGCTCCACACCCAGCATGGAGCCCAACACAGGGCTCAATCTCAGGACCCTGAGATCATGACCTGAACTGAAATCAAGAGGATGTTTAACCAACTGAGCCACCCAGGTGCCCCACATGTCACATTTTTTGATATAGAACTTCTTCATATATGAGATATCCCAAATTCATGTGGAAATATCACATTTTGCCAGCCCCACATGTATTATTCCTTGTATAATAGACACATTCACTTATGTAAGAAATATACATATTGATTCTTTCCTTAGCAAAAGAGAGGGCATATGACTTGAATCTGGCCCTCACAGTACCTAAGACTTAATATTTTTCTCTAGTATCTAGAGGAAAAATCTATCTTCTTTGGAAGCTGCTTGTGTTAGGTTGGATTCCCATAGCAGCAGACACTTGGGCTAGGATTTGAGGGAAAGTAGTTTATTTGAGAAGTGATCCAAAGAAGCACTGCTATGGGAAGAGGAAAGTGTGCAGAGAGGGACAAGAGAACAGTTGGGAATATGCTAATGAGGGGATTACTGCTTTGGGAAACTGGAGTTCAATCTCATGGGGAATTTCTGGATGATGGTGCAGAACATATCTCAAAGCTGAGGGCTGCTCCAGGAGACATTAAATCCTTCACTCTTCCAGCTTCCTCTTGTTCCAGCAGCCACAGAAAGCCCCTAGGCAGAGAGATTGCAAATGCTTGGGCTAAGAAGCCACTGGCATGTGTGGGAAATATGAGTACCAAGAGAATATAGACAGGACACCAAGAGCTTCTACTACATTGCTAAATTGGAAGGAAGAGACTCTTGGGCTGCTGGTGACTATATGGATCTCTGTGAGTAGTGACCCTGCCTGAGGTTAAAGTCAATACTGAGAAAAGCAGAGCCAAAGAAACGCAGAGAAGAAGATATAGGGGGAAAAAATCTACTCAAGTCCTCTGCCCATTTTTTAATCAGATTTTTTTCTTTTTTGTTGTTAAATTGTATGAATTACACTTGTGAGCATAGCATAATGTCTAATAAATTTCTTGAATCACTATGTTGTACCCCTGAAACTAATGTAACATTATGTGTCAACTATTCTTAAATTAAGAAAGGAAAGATGAAGAAGATGATTTTGAGAGAAATGGAGGTTGAAAATTGTTTGGGTCCTATTTTTCCAAAGAAGACACCCAGATGGCCACCAGATACATGAAAAGATGCTCAACCTCACTGATCATCAGTGAAATACAAATCAAAACTGCAATGAGCTATCACCTCACACCTGCCAAAATGGCTAAAATCAACAACACAAGAAACAACAGGTGTTGGCAAGGATGTGGGGGAAGGGAACCCCTCCTGCCCTATTGGTGGGGATGCAAACTGGTGCAGCCACTCTTGGAAACAGTATGGAGGTTCCTCAAAAAGTTAAAAATAGAACTACCCTGTGATCCAGCAATTGCACTACTAAGTATTTACCCAAAAAATACTAATTCAAAGGGATACATGCACCTCAATGTTTATAGCAGCATTATCTACATTAGTCAAATTATGCAAACAGCCCAAATGTCCATCGACAGATGAATGGATAAAGAAGAAGTGAGATATAGATAGATCTATATATATATAGATCTATCTATCTATCATCTATCTATCTATCTATCTATCTATCTATCTATCTATCTATCTATCTATAATGGAATATTACTCAGCCATAAAAAAGAATGAAACCTTGTCATTTGCAATGACATTACTGGAGCTAGAGAGGATTATGTCAAGTGAAATAAGAGAAAGACAAATACGATATGATTTCACTCATATGTGGAATTTAAGAAACAAAACAAATGAATAGAGAGGAAAAAGAGAGAGACAAGCAATCCAAGAAACAGATTCTTAATTCTAGAGAACAAACTGATGGTTACCAAAGGAAAGGTAGGTGGGGGGATGGGTTAAATAGGTGGTGGGGGTTAAGGAGTGCACTTATTGTGATAAGACTGGGTGTTATAGTCAGGTGTTGAATCACTAAACTGTACACTTGAAACTAATATTGCTGTATGGCAACTAACTGAAATTTAAATATAAACTTAAAAAAAATTTATTTGGGTCCTTTGACCCAGCTGTGCCTAAAGGTCATTTTTCAGACATCTTAGTCACATAAGCCAATGTATTACTCTTTTTCCTCATCTTAGTATGAGTTTCTATAACTTGCAACCAAAACAAGACTTCATTTATATATCCATCCTTATAATTTTTAAGCTCAGTTCCTCCTAAAATCTTAATAGTATATTGATAGAACCAGATATTGCAGGAAGTGCCTCCTGATGCTAAACAAATGGTCCTGCCTCTTTATTTTTATTGTATAAATCTTATTTCTCTTGCTAGTTCTTAATTCTATGAATGTGCTCAACCTTTACTGTTTTATTTGCTGCTTTGGTGAGTGAGGGTCCAAGGGATATTCTGCTAGGCTCTCTAGACAGGCAGAAAGTGTAAAGAAGAGTTAAAGTGTAACTTAACTCTTCACACTCTTGAAGAATGTGGAAATGCATGGCCAGAGGCCCTTGAACATATTGAATGTAAAATAAAATTTTTAGAAAAAAAGCAATATTTTGATATTATTAACATTTTTGTAATTGCTGCAATATTTACACTAAAATTGCCTTTACTCTACATCCTTTTAATTATTCAACCATAATCCTCTTCAAAGAAAAACTTGAGTCATTAAAAAGTTTTCTCTCTAAGGAAGGAAACTATTCCTTGAAAGATGCCTGTGCAATTAAATATGTCTGCTTCACCTGGGTATTTAACAGTCCACTCCATTGCTGTATAGTACTAAACACCCGGGAGTAACATGACACATAAAGCTTCCACTTTAATCTAAATTTCCATAACCCATTTGTGAACTTACCTTCTGGTAAAATAGAGCCCTTGATCAGAGGCACCAAAGACTTTGTTAGCCCATGACTTTTATTCTAGTTGTTTAGTGGAATGATGATAAATATAAAGCAAAATGCCAAGTAAGTACCACTCTCTAAGAAAAATGCCCTAAATAGGTAGTTTGCTACTAGATATTGTAGACACCCTCTATTTCTCTTCGGATTTTTTTTTTTTATTATTCTTAGGATTTAAGACAGTGTCTGTGTATTACTTGAACTAGAGCCATTGATATCCATGGAAAATGTCATTTATGTTTAGTTGGTTTTAATAATATTGGACCCACACATATTCTCTATCACATTCCCCCATTCCTTCTTCTTTCATAAACACACTGCTTAAGAGCCAATAAGTGTGATTTAGATCTTTTGGTCAAAAGCCCATGTTCACTTTCACATCCCCAGGTATTTAAATCAGGCATGGGTTCACCATTATTTAGCACTCGATGCTGAATCCAACATCTTGTTCTCAATGAGTCAGATTTGTCATGAGGAGGGCACCTGGGTGGCTCAGTCAGTTAAGCATCTGCCTTCGGCTCAGGTCATGATCCCAGGTCCTGGGATCGAGTCCCACGTCAGGTTCCCTGCTCAGTGGGGAGTCTGTTTCTTTCTCTCTCTCTGCCTTTCTCTCCTGCTCATTCTCTCTTTCTCTCTCTTAAATAAATAAATAAAATCTTAAAAAAAAAAAATTTGACATGAAGACTCTTTTCTGATCTGTATCAGTTAATTTCCTATATTTTGAGTTCTGGGTAAAACCCAACCAACCTCAGCCTATTTTTACATAAGATAAGGCGTTTATTGAGCCAAGAATTATACAGTGCAATGTCATGCAAGTAACCATCAAGATTAGATTGAACTCCAGTCTGATGAATCTTTATGAAATCCTACCTGAAAGACAGTTTCCAAGATGATAGTAGATTTTCAATTTGCACCCTAGCCTTCTGTTACCAAATGTTCTGCTTCTGCTTATGCCACAGAAATGGCAAACCCAGATCTTTTTTCCCATTTATGGGGGTTTTCCTGACCAACTGGACTAAAAGGGAGATCTGACATAGAAAGAACAAGTTTGCCTTAATATTTCTGTTAGATGAAGTAGTCACCAGACAAACTCTTCATCACCTGTCTAATCTTAATCCAATACTGAAAAAAAAAAACATTTAATAATTACTAATAATTATATTAATCTTTGGTAAGAATATGAAAAAAGTGACCTTAAAAATTGACAGCTAAAAGCTTTCAATTTAGCTGTCATGTTTCCAACTAAACATATAATCATTTGTAGACTATAAACAAAACTCCAAAAAGGTCACTCTGCAACCAAGGCAGAACAAGACAGAGGCAAGCACACTAAGCAACCAAAACAAAAAACAATAACAACTAGTCATTCTCCTCCTCTGGCTAACTTCAGTGATTATTGTTTCTGTATTCTTCATAAATCTATTCCTTCTTTAATTTTTAGGTCTCCTCAGTAAAAAATTACCAAGATACCCAAAGACCAAACTAACCTCACTTCCTGATGCCACCCAACCCCAAACTGACATCCATTTCCCTAAACTTGCTGTAAAATCACCCAGAACGAGCACAAAGACTAAGATACCCCTTTAAACTTTCTCACACTGAGACTCCCATAGTTCCTCTGGTCCATGCTCTCATTTATTGCTGAAAGCGGAATAAACATAGCTCCATGTGACTACAGACATATTTCTAGTACTCTCTGGCAGGCTGACTTCAACGTTGGAAATACGGCAAAAATGGACCTTCTAAACCATCTTTGTAAAGTATAGCTCGGAGCATAGACAGAGCGTAGACTGATGGGCCAAAGCTATGATCTGATTCCAAGTTGCTTACTAAAAATGAAGTTGAGGTGGTTCAGGGGTGCTTCAGGGGTGTTGATTTAAGTTTCTATGCAGCAAGAGAAATCAGAAACTGGAAATCCTCCCAGTTTTCTCTAATTAACACCAATAATGGTGTCGATTTTGCTATAATGAAAATATTTTCTCACTTTTGCTACAAATCTGAGCATTGATTTTTTTTTTTTTAATCAGTGTGAAAACATGAAACCACTAGAGCAGCAAGAATGAAAAAGGCTGGTCTTTTTAACTTTCCCCTTCCCCTAATGCCCCACCCTATTAATTTAGTTTCATTTTAATCCTGTCAGGCAATTCAAGTCAGCAAATGCATAACAAATGACTACTATGTGTCTGGTGCTATACTAGGGCATGAAGGGTATTCCATGATGAGCAAACACCACTTCATGGCTTCAGAGTTTACAGGTTAATGGGAGGTGAGAAAAGGGCTAAATTAAATGTAGATGATTTTGCACATAGATTCAGTGAAATTTTAAACCCTGGGCTAGTCTGATTTTCATAGAGCCTACAAGCATTGGCACCTGGCAAAATAATTATATAATTGTAGCTTTCACATTTTTCTCTTAAATGTCATTTTTGTGAAATGAATAACACAATTACACATAATGAAAGGAAATAATTATTAAACGTTGGCAGGTGTTTTATATTTTACATGCCAAGAGCCTAGATTGTTTCTAAAGAGAATAAAAAGAGAAAATCAGTGTTTTGACCATTATCCACAATTCAGGGGTATAATTATAGAAGATTGTAGGGTATTTTATTCTAAGATTTGCCTGAAGACACTGTTTGCAAAACTGTATTTGAATGTTTTTACTTGCAGCCTTCCAACATCACACACACACACACACACACACACACACACACACACAAGTTTGTAGGCTTGGTTTCTTTAGAGGGAAATCAAAAAATCTATCAGCCCTCTCAATATATTAAGCTGGCATACTAGGAGACACTGAATGCTAAGTCCTCCACAGCAATCTCTCGCTGATATCTACTAAATACAAATTGCTGGGGAGGAGATTCATCTGGTTCATTCATGGGAAGAAGTAGCACACAATCCAAGATGGAGAATTGTAAATTGGGTCATCCTCACATGTTAATTTCTGTGAAATGAGTAAACAAAATATATATGGAATGCATATGTTCATGTTGTAGAAATATATTTTAACTTCGTCCCTTGGCAGGTCCTTTAGAAAATGCATATTATAGTTCCAAACTATTACATGTTAGATTTTCTTTTAATCACCTTTTAATAGAATTGGCATTATCATCTAATACAGCTAGGCGTAAATACTCACAGATATTTGTCAAATGTTTAGTAGGAAACCTGGACCATTACAAACATATCTCTCACAAAAAAAGTAATTTTCATTTTCTTCCCAAATGACAGTGCATTGTTAGACTCCATCTCTAAAATGCCTACAAGCAAATTTAATTAGTCAGTTAAATGAAACTGTCAGAAATTTAAGAAACATTTTTGTAGTAAATTATAGCCCTAGGTATTTCTTAATTTGCTTTGTGTAACTTCAACAAGAAAGTGTGTTTATAATATTCTATTTGTTCAGCATGGATGAAGGTCACTTCACATTTACATTCATCTTCAAATTGCCTGGTCATTTCACAGCTGTTTGAATTTTGATAAGAGGGAATCAGTTTGGAGGATTCAGAGAAAGGAAAAAAGAAAAATAATAATAACATTTGGCATTTATGAGGTTTATAATAATTCTGCTCTTGGAAATTATGGAACAAGACTGATGTTTTTGTTTCAAGTCATAAGTTACGGAAATTAATTCCACAGACAAAATTAATAGGTGTAAAATTATGGTAATTACAGTCATGGTACCAGATATCTTTATGCATTAAAAGCCAGGTCCTGTACTGTGGGTCAAGAATGGTATCACAAGTAATATGGGGCGAGGGAGCAAGATGGTGGAGGAGTAGGAGACCTGGATTTCGTCTGGTCTCAGGAATTCAGCTGAATAGGGATCAAACCATTCTGAACACCTACAAACTCAACAGGAGATCGAAGAAAAGAAGAGCAACAACTCTCTCATCAGAAAAGCGACCACTTTCTGGAAGGTCTTTTCTGATTTGTTTAGAGTATATTTTCTGGGGACGTTGTTACTCTGCTAGCATTTTGTTCTCTCATTAATCTATTCTCCTCTGCACAAAATGACAAGACGTAAAAAATCACCTCAACAAAAAGAACAAGAGGTAGTACCGACTGCCAGGGACCTACTCAATACGGACATTAGTACGATGTCAGATCTAGAGTTCAGAATCATCACTTTAAAGATACTAGCTTGGCTTGAAAAAAATATGGAAGTTATTAGATAAACCCTTTCTGGAGAAGTAAAAGAACTAAAATCCAACCAAGTAGAAATCAAAAAGGCTATTAATGAGGTGCAATCAAAAATGGGGGCACTAACTGCTAGAATAAATGAGGCAGAAGAGAGAATCAGTAATATAGAAGATGAAATGATGGAAAATAAAGAAGCTGAGAAAAAGAGGGATAAACAACTACTGGATCACGAGGGCAGAATTCGAGAGATAAGCGATACCATAAGACAAAACAACATTAGAATAATTGGGATCCCAGAAGAAGAAGAAAGAGAGAGAGGGGCAGAAGGTATAATGGAGCAAATTAGAGCAGAGAACTTCCATAATTTGGGGAAGGAAACAGGCATCAAAATCCAGGAGGCACAGAGAACCCCTCTCAAAATCAATAAAAATAGGTCAACACCCCAACACCTAATAGTAAAACTTACGAGTCTCATAGACAAAGAGAAAATCCTGAAAGCAGCTCGGGAGAAGAGATATGTAACCTAAAAGGGTAGAAACATTAGATTGGCAACAGACCTATCTACACAGACCTGGCAGGCCAGAAAGGACTGGCAGGATATATTCAGAGCACTAAATAAGAAAAATATGCAGCCAAGAATACTATATCCAGCTAGGCTGTCATTGAAAATTGAAGGAGAGATACAAAGCTTCCAGGACAAAGAAAAACTAAAGGAATTTGCAAACACAAAACCAGCCCTACAGGAAATCTTGAAAGGGGTCCTCTAAGCAAAGAGAGAGCCTAAAAGCAACATAGACCAGAAAGGAACACAGACAATATAC
>NC_058415.1:38156211-38161145 GCF_002201575.2 Neomonachus schauinslandi | reverse complement strand
CTTTTTTACCATGATTCTTTAGTCTTTCAAAGTTAATTTTTTTTTAAGTGTCTTTTTTTTCTTTTTTTTGAATTTTTCTTTTTCCCTTTGTCAAACAATATCATATCAAACCCTTTTTTTATTTTTATTTATTTATTTTTTTTTCAAACCCTTTTTTAAAAAAACATTTTTATTTTTCATTTTTGGAGTCATATTCTATCCCTTCATAGTAGTTACCTGTATTTTTGGCGTATATATATAAGTTGTTCTCTCTTTAAAATTTTGAGATAGTTTCTTCAAACAGATTAAAATATACCCTAAATCTCTAGTATATAGGTTTTTCTATCTCCTGCCTGATCACATTCTCTCCCTTTTTTTTCTTTTTTCTTTTTTTAAATCCTCTTCTTTCTTTTTTCAAACAACTTCTTATCAATTCCTTTTTTTTTAAAGATTTTATTTATTTATTTGAGACAGAGAGAATGAGAGAGAGAGAGCCCATGAGAGGGGGGAGGGTCAGAGGGAGAAGCAGGCTCCCCGCCGAGCAGGGAGCCCGATGCGGGACTCGATCCAGGGACTCCAGGATCATGACCTGAGCCGAAAGCAGTCGCCTAACCAACTGAGCCACCCAGGCGCCCCTTTATCAATTCCTTTTATGAAATTTTTTATAATTTCCATCTTTACAGTCATATTCCATCCCTTCATCATATCAACCCTTATTTTTGTACATATATAAGTTTTTCTTTCTTTAGAATTTTGGGAGGCACTTTCTTCTAACAGAACAAAATACACCCCAAATCTAGTGTGTGGCACTGATCTATATACCAGCCTGATCATATTTGATCACATTCTGGTTTTTTTGTTGTTGTTGTTTTGTTTTGTTTGTTTTTGTTTGTTTTTATCTTTATCTCTTTCTTTTTCTTTTTTTTCTTTTTCTTTTTTCTCTCTTTCCCTTTCTTTTCCCACTGTTTCAGGTCTTTTCTGATTTGTTTAGAGTATATTTTCTGGGGACATTGTTACTCTGCTAGCATTCTGTTCTCTCATTAATCTATTCTCCTCTGCACAAAATGACAAGATGGAAAAAATCACCTGAACAAAAAGAACAAGAGGTAGTACAGACTGCCAGGGACCTACCCAATTTGGACATAAGTAAAATGTCAGATCTAGAGTTCAGAATCATCACTTTAAAGATACTAGCGGGGCTTGAAAAAAATATGGAATTCATTAGAGAAACCCTTTCTGAAGAAGTAAAAGAACTAAAATCTAACCAAGTAGAAATCAAAAAGGCTATTAATGAGGTGCAATCCAATAAGGGGGTGCTAACTGCTAGGATAAATGAGGCAGAAGAGAGAATCAGTAATATAGAAGATGAAATGATGGAAAATAAAGAAGCTGAGAAAAAGAGATAAAAAACTACTAGATCACAAGGGCAGAATTCGAGAGATAAGCAATACCATAAGAAGAAACAACATTAGAATAATTGGTATCCCAGAAGAAGAAGAAAGAGAGAGGGGGCAGAAGGTATAATGGAGCAAATTAGAGCAGAGAACTTCCATAATTTGGGGAAGGAAACAGGCATCAAAATCCAGGAAGCACAGAGAACCCCTCTCAAAATCAATAAAAATAGGTCAACATCCCAACACCTAATAGTAAAACTTACGAGTCTCATAGACAAAGAGAAAATCCTGAAAGCAGCTCAGGAGAAGAGATATGTAACCTACAATGGTAGAAACATTAGATTGTCAACAGACCTATCCACAGAGACCTGGCAGGCCAGAAAGGACTGGCAGGGTATATTCAGAGCACTAAATGAGAAAAATATGCAGCCAAGAATACTATATCCAGCTAGGCTGTCATTGAAAATTGAAGGAGAGATAAAAGGCTTCCAGGAAAAACAAAAACTAAAGGAATTTGCAAACATGAAACCAGCCCTGCAAGAAATCTTGAAAGGGGTCCTCTAAGCAAAGAGAGAGCCTAAAAAAAACATAGACCAGAAAGGAACACAGATAATATACGGTAACAGTCACCTTACAGGCAATACAATGGCACTAAATTCCTATCTTTCAATAGTTACCCTGGGGGCGCTTGGGTGGCTCAGTCGTTAAGCGTCTGCCTTCAACTCAGGTCATGATCCCAGGGTCCTGGGATCGAGCCCCGCATCGGGCTCCCTGATCCGCGGGGAGCCTGCTTCTCCCTCTCCCACTCCCTCTGCTGTGTTCCCTCTCTCGCTGTCATTCTCTCTGTCAAATAAATCAATAAAATCTTTAAAAAAAAAAAAATAGTTACCCTGAATGTAAATGGGCTCAATGCCCCAATCAAAAGACACAGGCTATCAGACTGGATTAAAAAACAAGACCCATCGATATGCTGTCTGCAAGAGACTCATTATAGAACCAAAGACACCCCCAGATTGAAAGTGAGGGGGTGGAAAACCATTTACCATGCTAATGGACACCAATAGAAAGCTGGGGTGGCAATCCTTCTATCAGACAAATTAGATTTTAAACCAAAGACGGTAATAAGAGATGAGGAAGGACATTATATCCTACTTAAAGGGTCTATCCAACAAGAAGATCTAACAATTGTAAATATCTATGCCCCTACATGGGAGCAACGAATTATATAAGGCAATTAATAACAAAAGCAAAGAAACACATCGACAACAATACAATAATAGTGGGGAACTTTAACACCCCCCTCACTGAAATGGACAGATAGTCTAAGCAAAAGATCAACAAGGAAATAAAGACTTTAAATGACAAACTGGACCAAATGGACTTCACAGACATATTCAGAACATTCCATCCCAGAGGAATGGAATACACATTCTTCTCTGGTGCCCATGGAACATTCTCCAGAATAGATCACATCCTAGGTCGTAAATCAGGTCTCAACCGGTAACAAAGATTGGGATCATTCCCTGCCTATTTTCAGACTATAATGCTTTGAAACTAGAATTCAATCACAAGAGGAAAGTCGGAAAGAACTCAAATACATGGAGGCTAAAGAGCATCCTACTGAAGAATGAATGGGTCAACCAGGAAATTAAAGAAGAATTAAAAAGATACATGGAAACCAATGAAAATGAAAACACAACTATTCAAAAACTTTGGGATGGAGCAAAGGCAGTCCTGAGAGGAAAGTATATAGCAATACAAGCCTTTCTCAAGAAACAAGAAAGGTCTCAAGTACACAACCTAACCCTACAGCTAAAGGAGCTGGAGAAAGAACAGCAAATAAAGCCTAAACCCAGCAGGAGAAGAGAAATCATAAAGATCAGAGCAGAAATCAATGAAATAGAAACTAAAAGAACATTAGAACAGATCAACGAAACTAGGAGCTGATTCTTTGAAAGAATTAACAAGATTGATATACCCCTGGCCAGACTTATCAAAAAGAAAAGAGAAAGGACCCAAATCCACAAAATCATGAATGAAAGAGGAGAGATCACAACCAACGCCAAAGAAATACAAACAATTATAAGAACATATTATGAGCAACTCTATGCCAGCAAATTAGATAACCTGGAAGAATGGATGCATTTCTAGAGATGTATCAACTACCAAAACTGAACCAGGAAGAGATAGAAAACCTGAACAGACCTATAACCACTAAGGAAATTGAAGCAGTCATCAAATTCTCCCAAGAAACAAAAGCCCAGGGCCAGATGGCTTCCCAGGGGAATTCTACCAAACATTTCAAGAAGAATTAATACGTATTATTCTGAAACTGTTCCAAAAAATAGAAATGGAAGGAAAACTTCCAAACTCATTTTATGAGGCCAGCATTCCCTTGATCCCAAAACCAGACAAAGACCCCATCAAAAAGGAGAATTACAGACCAATATCCCTGATGAACATGGATGCCAAAATTCTCACCAAAATACTAGCCAATAGGATCCAACAGTACATTAAAAGGATTATTCACCACGACCAAGTGGGATTTATCCCTGGGCTGCAAGGTTGGTTCAACATCCGCAAATCAATCAACGTGATACAATACATTAACAAAAGAAAGACCAAGAATCATATGATCCTCTCAATGATGCAGAAAAATCTTTTGACAAAGTACAGCATCCTTTCTTGATCAAAACTCTTCAGAGTATAGGATAGAGGGTACATACCTCAATATCATAAAAGCCATCTATGAAAAACCTACAGCAAATATCATTCTCAATGGGGAAAAACTGAGCACTTTCCCCCTAAGGTCAGGAACGTGGCAGGGATGTCCACTATCACCACTGCTATTCAACATAGTATTGGAAGTCCTAGCTACAGCAATCAGACAAAAAAAAAGAAATCAAAGGCATCCAAATCGGCAAAGAAGTCAAACTCTCACTGTTTGCAGATGACATGATACTTTATGTGGAAAACCCAAAAGATTCCACCCCCAAACTGCTAGAACTCATACAGGAATTCAGTCAATTGGCAGGATATAAAATCAATGCACAGAAATCAGTGGCATTCCTATACACCAACAACAAGACAGAAGAAAGAGAAATTAAGGAGTCGATCCCATTTACAATTGCACCCAAAACCATAAGATACCTAGGAATAAATCTAACCAAAGAGACAAAGGATCTGTACTCAGAACACTATAAAACACTCATGAAAGAAATGGAGGAAGACACATAGTAATGGAAAAACGTTCCATGCTCATGGATTGGAAGAACAAATATTGTGAAGATGTCAATGCTACCTAGAGTAATCTACACATTCAATGCAATTCCCATCAAAATACCATTTTTTTTCAAAGAAATGGAACAAATAATCCTAAAATTTGTATGGAACCAGAAAAGACCCCGCATAGCCAGAGGAGTGTTGAAAAAGAAAACCAAAGCTGGCGGCATCACAATTCCGGACTTCCAACTCTATTACAAACCTGTCATCCTCAAGACAGTATGGTACTGGCACAAAAACAGACACAGAGATCAATGGAACAGAATAGAGAGCCCAGAA
>NC_058415.1:38056560-38156111 GCF_002201575.2 Neomonachus schauinslandi | reverse complement strand
ACAAAAACAGACACAGAGATCAATGGAACAGAATAGAGAGCCCAGAAATGGACCCTCAAATCTATGGTCATCTAATCTTTGACAAAGCAGGAAAGAATGTCCAATGGAAAAAGACAGTCTCTTCAACAAATGGTGTTGGGAAAATTGGATAGCCACATGCAGAAGAATGAAACTGGACCATTTCTTTACACCACACACAAAAGTAGACTCCAAATGGTTGAGAGACCTCAATGTGAGACAGGAATCCATCAAAATCCTCAAGGAGAACACAGGCAGCAACCTCTTTGACCTCAGCCGCAGCAACTTCTTCCTAGAAACATCGCCAAAGGCAAGGGAAGCAAGGGCAAAAATGAACTATTGGGACTTCATTAAGATAAAAAGCTTTTGCACAGCAAAGGAAACAGTCAACAAAACCAAAAGACAACTGACAGAATGGGAGACAAATGACATATCAGATAAAGGGCTAGTATCCAAAATCTATAAAGAACTCATCAAACTCAACACCCAAAGAACAAATGATCCAATCAAGAAATGGGCAGAAAACATGAACAGACATTTTTCCAAAGAAGACATTCAAATGACCAACAGACACATGAAAAAGTGCTCAATATCGCTCAGCATCAGGGAAATCCAAATCAAAACCTCAATGAGATACCACCTCACACCAGTCAGAATGGCTAAAATTAACAAGTCAGGAAACGACAGATGTTGGCGGGGATGCGGAGAAAGGGGAACCCTCCTACACTGTTGGTGGGAATGCAAGCTGGTGCAGCCACTCTGGAAAACAGGATGGAGTTTCCTCAAAAAGTTGAAAATAGAGCTACCATATGATCCATCAATTGCACTACTGGGTATTTACCCCAAAGATACAAAAGAAGGGATCCGAAAGGGTATGTGCACCCCGATGTTTATAGCAGCAATGTCCACAATAGCCAAACTGTGGAAAGAGCCAAGATGTCCATCGACAGATGAATGGATAAAAAGAAGTGGTATATATATACAATGGAATATTATGCAGCCATCAAAAGGAATGAGATCTTGCCATTTGCAACGACGTGGATGGAACTGGAAGGTATTATGTTGAGCGAAATAAGTCAAACAGAGAAAGACATGTATCATATGACCTCACTGATATGAGGAATTCTTAATCGCAGGAAACAAACTGAGGGTTGCTGGAGTGGGGCGTGGGGTGGGAGGGATGGGGTGACTGGGTGATAGACACTGGGGAGGGTATGTACTCTGGTAAGCACTGTGAATTGTGCAAGACTGTTGAATCTCAGATATGTACCTCTGAAACAAAAAATGCAATATATGTTAAGGAAAAATAAAAAGAAGAAGAAGAAGGTAGCAGGAGGGGCAGAATGAAGTGGCGGAAATCGGAGGGGTAGATGAACCATGAGAGATGATGGACTCTGAAAAACAAACTGAGGGTTCTAGAGGGGAGGGGGGTGGGAGGATGGGTTAGCCTGGTAATGGGTATTGAGG
Source organism: Neomonachus schauinslandi (assembly GCF_002201575.2). Taxonomy (NCBI): domain Eukaryota; kingdom Metazoa; phylum Chordata; class Mammalia; order Carnivora; family Phocidae; genus Neomonachus; species Neomonachus schauinslandi. The sequence goes on along the minus strand of NC_058415.1, from coordinate 38,154,626 downwards.
AGGGCACATTCTGCATGGAGCACTGGGTGTTATGCACAAACAATGAATCATGGAACTCTACATCAAAAACTAATGATGTAATGTATGGGGATTAACATAAGAATAAAAAAAAAAGAAATATCCATGAAAATCTTTATTCTTCTTAATACCTGTGTTTTAAAAGTTTTCTTTATGCATTTTGATAATTATCTAAATCCTCTAAGACTACATTAGCAATTTAAAAAAATCTGGTTTGAAAAGAAAGCTTTGATTGTGATGTCTTAATGAGGACATTTAGTAATGCTTTAGCTTTTACCAAAAGCTATTTTCAATGTCCTTGACATTGAAAATTTCTTTAGGTTTTCAGGATGATACAAAGTAATGCATTATTTCTATGCTCTAGCTTTTACAAGAGCAAGATTTTACTACATCATTCAAAGGAAGTGTTCAACCTGATTCAGGGGCTAACAACTTATTCTGGGTACCAGTGATGTCTCGCCAATGTGGTCACAACTCATTTAAATGAATGCTGTTGTGACTTGTAGTTCCCTTTTTATTTTTGGCTTGTGAGATATCAATTTTTTTTCCTGTAAGATTTGTCTTGTCAAGAAAAGTTAATTTGTATCTATTTAAAATTTAGTTTTATTTAAATTTTCTGAATTAATATGTTATTGCATTATATTTGCATTATAGTTTCATGTATTTGGAAGTGCTATTATGGCATACATGAGATACAAGTCATACTATGGGGAAAACAGGAATTGAAACTTTAGAATATTAAAATTAGATATAAGGTTAGTCTTCTAGGAGAAGGGATTAACTAATAGTCTAATGTGAAGCATACAGCATTGGCTTCTAGTTCAGCTCTTCTTGATGACCTCAGGCTTCCCAGCAAAAGAAAAGAATGGAATTTGTCTGAAGTAATGAAAATGATACAAGTTTCATGGATACCAGTGTCATATTTCCAAATGAGAAGTATGCTCTAAATAATTCTTGCATATAGAGAATAGCCTTGAAGCAAGGGAGGAAAGGGATAAAATAAATATAAAAAAGTCTTTAATTTTTTTTTTTTTTGTACTTACAGAGTGTTGCCCTCTTTCTAGGGACTTTGCATGCACTTTGTACTACTATTGAAATAGTAAATACAATTATTTAAGCTCATGAATGAAGGTATATAGGTAATCCTTTTAGAACTATATATTTTTGCCAGGCTCTGTCACAAATCTATGACACTAATCAAAGGAAAGTTTGAAGTCACAGAAATTTTACTCCCAATGATTATAAAATTCCATACCTTTGAAGGGCTCATATTTAGCCCCCAAAATATCACTCCCCAAAATAGTTTCCTTGATTTAGCTCTTCTGATGAAGCCCATTTATGACACCACAACAACCAATTTTCATTGCACAGCTCGTGATTCCCAAGGTCTAATCACATAAAATTTATTGATATTTCTTTAAGACTTCACACATGGACAGACTTCTAAACTTTTATTCATGCTATAAAGATTGTGTGGAATGCCCTACAAATCTTTCCTTTCACACATGATGAAATGCTAGTCATTCTTCAAGATAAATGGTAAAATGAACTAATTCATATTTAAGATTGAATCTAGTACTTTCCAAGTTTGAATTATATGGTCTTAAATTTAATTTATCCACCATGTGTGTTTACACATTTTAATATAAATACTTGATGATGTATGTTAAAAACTGTTTAGTCAATTTGGGATAATTCCACATGTTTAATTCAGTCCAGCCAGATGCAAAGAAAGCATCTGGTAATAGCTTATATTAAAAATACATAATTTGGGAGGGGCAGAGCTAGATGGCAGAGGAGTAGGAGACCTGGATTTCTTCTCTCCCAGGAATTCAGCTGGATAGGGATCAAACCATTCTGAATACCTACAAACTCAACTGGAGATCGAAGAAAAGAATAGCAGCAACTCTCTGAACACAAAAGTGACCACTTTCTGGAAGGTAGGACGTGTGGAGAAGTGAATCCGAGGCGATATTCGGGAGGATAGACGGCGGGGGAGGGGGCCCCCGGTGGCCGCTTCTGGTAAGTGATAGAGCCGCGAGCACAAAATCGGAACTTTTTTAGAAGTCGGCCCCGCTGAGGGACGTTGCTCCAGTGGCTAAGCAGGGGGTGGAACACTCGCGGGACAGTGAGGTCTCAGGACTCTCGGGGTCACAGAAAGACCAGGGGTGCCTGAGTGAGGCACAGCTCCCAGGTATCGGAGCAGGGAAGCCAGCTGCAGAGACGGAGCCAAGGTGCGGCCTCTCAGCTTGGGGTTGCCATAAACCGTGATCCGCGGCACAGTCGGGCCACTGCTCCTCCAGCAGGGACCCAACAAGCGGCAGATCTGGGGAGACTCACCTTCCTCCCCTGGGAGGAGCAGTGCAGGAGTGCACCACAGGGATTTGCTGAGATTGGAGACTCCACATGGGGTCAGGTGCCAGAGATAGAAATGCTCGGTCATACGCTGGGTGAGCACGGAGTGCGGCCGGAGACCAGGGAGATGGGAGTGACTGACTGCTTTTCTCTGGGGGCTCACTGAGGAGCAGGGCCCCGAGTTCTCGGCTCCTCCGGGGCAGAGATTGGGAGGCCACCATTTTCACTCTCATCCTCCAAAGCTGTACGGAAAGCTCGCAGGGAACAAAAGCTCCCGAGAGCAAACCCCAGCAGATTACCTAGCCCGGACTGGGCAAGGGCGGGGCAATTCCGCCTCCTGCAAAGACATTTGGGAACCAGGGCAACAGGCCCCTCCCCCAGAAGATCAGGGAGAGCAGCCAGCCAAGACCAAGTTTACCGATCAATGAGAATGGCAGAACTCCAGCGCTAGGGGAATACTGTACATAGAATTCATGGCTTTTTTACCATGATTCTTTACTTTTTCAAAGTTAATTTTTTTTAACAGTCTTTTTTTTTAATTTTTCTTTTTTGCTTTTTCAACCAACATCTTATCAATCCCTTTTTAAAATATATATATATATTTTATTTTTCATTTTTAGAGCCATATTCTATCCCTTCTTAGTAGTTACCCTTATTTTTGGTATATATATATATATGTTGTTTTCACTTTAAATTTTGAGATATAGTTTCTTCTAACAGATCAAAATATACCCTAAATCTCTAGTGTATGGCTTTGTTCTAGTCTCCGGCCTGATCAAATTCGTTCCCCCCTTTTGTTTTTTTAAATCCTCTTCTTTCATTTTTCAACCAACTTCTTATCAATTCCCTTTATAAAATCTTTTATACTTTTCATCTTTACAGTCATATTCCATCCCTTCATATTCCATCCCTTTACAGTCATATTCCATCCCTTCACTGTATTAACCCTTATTTTTGTACATATATAAGTTTTCTTTCTTTAAAATTTTGGGAGGCACTTTCTTCTAACAGACCAAAATACACCCAAAATCTAGTGTGTAGCACTGATCTATGAACAAATCTGATCACATTTGATCATATTCTGTTCTTTTTGTTTTGTTTTTGTTTCTTTTTATCTTTTTCTTTTTTTCTTTTTTCTTTTTCCTTTTTTCTTTCTTTTCCCCAGTTTCAGGTCTTTTCTGATTTGTTTAGTGTATATTTTCTGGGGACGTTGTTACCCTGTTATCATTTAGTTCTCTCATTCATCTATTCTTCTCTGGACAAAATGACAGGATGGAAAAATTCACCTCAACAAAAAAAACCAAGAAGCAGTACTGACTGCCAGGGACCTAATCAATACAGACATTAGTATGATGTCAGATCTAGAGTTCAGAATGATGATTTTAAAGATACTAGCTGGGCTTGAAACAACCATGGAAGTTATTAAAGAAACGCTTTCTGGAGAAATAAAAGAACTAAAATCTAACCAAGTCAAAATCAAAAAGGCCATTAATGAGGAGCAATAAAAATGGAGGCTCTAACTGCTAGGATAAATAAGGCAGAAGAGAGAATTAGTGATAAAGAAGACAAAATGATGGAAAATAAAGAAGCTGAGAAAAAGAGAGATAAACAACTACTGAATAACAAGGACAGAATTCAAGAGAGAAGCGATACCATAAGATGAAACAACATTAGAATAATTGGGATCTCAGAAGAAGAAGAAGGAGAGAGGGGGCAGAAGGTATATTGGAGCAAATTATAGCAGAGAACTTGCCTAATTTGGGGAAGGAAACAGGCATCAAAATCCAGGAGGCACAGAGAACCCCTCTCAAAATCAATAAAAATAGGCCAACACCCCGACATCTAATAGTAAAACTTATGAGTCTCAGAGACAAAGAGAAAATCCTGAAAGCAGCTTGGGAGAAGAGATCTGTAACCTACAATGATAGAAACATTAGATTGGCCACAGACCTATCCACAGAGACCTGGCAGGCAAGAAAGGACTGGCAGGATATATTCAGAGCACTAAATGAGAAAAATATGCAGCCAAGAATACTATATCCAGCTAGGCTGTCATTGAAGATTGAAGGAGAGATACAAAGCTTCCAGGACAAACAAAAACTAAAGAAATTTGCAAACATGAAACCAGCCCTACAAGAAATCTTGAAAGGGGTCCTCTAAGCAAAGAGAGAGCCTAAAAGCAACATAGACCGGAAAGGAACACAGACAATATACAGTAAGAGTCACCTTACAGGCAATACAATGGCACTAAATTCCTATCTTTCAATAGTTACCCTGAATGTAAATGAGCTAAATGCCCCAATCAAAAGACACAGGCTATCAGACTGGATAAAAAAACAAGACCCATCAATATGCTGTCTGCAAGAGACTCATTTTAGACCCAAAGACAGCCCCAGATTGAAAGTGAGGGGGTGGAAAACCATTTACCATGCTAATGGACACCAAAAGAAAGCTGGGGTGGCAATCCTTATATCAGACAAATTAGATTTTAAACCAAAGACTGTAATAAGAGATGAGGAAGGACACTGTGTCCTACTTAAAGGATCTATCCAACAAGAAGATCTAACAATTGTAATATCTATGCCCCTAACATGGGAGCAGCCAATTATATAAGGCAATTAATAACAAAAGCAAAGAAACACATCGACAACAATACAATAATAATGGGGGACTCTAACACCCCCCTCATGGAAATGGACAGATCATCTAAGCAAAAGATCAACAAGGAAATAAAGACTTTAAATGACACACTGGACGAAATGGACTTCACAGATATTTTCAGAACATTCCATCCCAAAGCAATGGAATACACATTCTTCTTTAGTGCCCATGGAACATTCTCCCGAATTGATCACACCGTAGGACACAAATCAGGTCTCAACCAGTACCAAAAGATTGAGATTATTTCCTGCATATTTTCAGACCACAATGCTTTGAAACTAGAACTCAATCACAAGAGGAAAGTCGGAAAGAACTCAAATACATGGAGGCTAAAGAGCATCCTACTAAAGAATGAATGGGTCAACCAGAAAATTAAAGCAGAATTAAAAAAATTCATGGAAACCAATGAAAATGAAAACACAACTGTTCAAAATCTTTGGGATGCAGCAAGATGGTCCTACGAGGAAAGTATATAGCAATACAAGTCTTTCTCAAGAAACAAGAAAGTCTCAAATATACAACCTAACCCTACACCTAAAGAGGCTGAAGAAAGAACACCAAATAATGCCTAAACCCAGCAGGTGAAGAGAAATCATAAAGATCAGAGCAGAAATCAATGAAATAGAAACTAAAAGAACAGTAGAACAGATCAACAAAACAAGGAGCTGGTTCTTTGAAAGAATTAACAAGATTTGTAAATCCCTTGCCATACTCATCAAAAAGAAAAGAGAAATGACCCAAATCAACAAAATCATGAATGAAAGAGGAGAGATCACACCCAACACCAAAGAAATACAAAAATTATAAGAACATATTATGAGCAACTCTATGCCAGCAAATTAGATAACCTGGAAGAGATGGATGCATTCCTAGAGATGTATCAACTACCAAAACTGAACCAGGAAGAAATAGAAAATCTGAAGAGACCTATAACCACTAAAGAAATTGAAGCAGTCATCAAAATTCTCCCAACAAACAAGAGCCCAGGGCCAGATGGCTTCCCAGGGTAAATCTACCAAACATTTAAGAATTAATAGCTGTTCTTCTGAAACTGTTCCAAAAAATAGAAATGGAAAGAAAACTTCCAAACTCGTTTTATGAGGCCACCATTACCTTGATCCCCAAACCAATCAAAGACCCCATCAAAAAGGAGAATTAGGGGCACCTGGGTGGCTCAGTTTGTTAAGTGACTGCCTTCGGCTCAGGTCATGATCCTGGAGTCCCTGGATCGAGTCCTGCATCGGGCTCCCTGCACGGCAGGGAGCCTGCTTCTCCCTCTGACCCTCCCCCCTCTCATGTGCTCGCTCTCTCTCATTCTCCCTCTCTCAAATAAATAAAATCTTTAAAAAAAAAAGAGTATTACAGACCAATATCCTTGATGAACATGGATGCAAAAATTCTCACCAAAATACTAGCCAATAGAATCCAACAGTACATTAAAAGGATTATTCACCACGACCAAGTGGGATTTATCCCTGGGCTGCAAGGTTGGTTCAACATCCACAAATCAATCAACGTGATACACTACATTAAGAAAAGAAAGAACAAGAATCATATGATCCTCTCAATAGATGCAGAAAAAGCATTTGACAAAGTACAGCATCCTTTCTTGATCAAAACTCTTCAGAGTATAGGATAGAGGGTACATACCTCAATATGATAAAAGCCATCTATGAAAAACCTACAGCAAATATCATTCTCAATGGGGAAAAACTGAGAGCTTTCCCCCTAAGGTCAGGAACGTGGCAGGGATGTCCACTATCACCACTGCTATTCAACATAGTATTAGAAGTCCTAGCCACAGCAATCAGACAACAAAAAGAAATCAAAGGCATCCAAATTGGCAAAGAAGAAGTCAAACTCTCACTGTTTGCAGATGATATGATACTTTATGTGGAAAACCCTAAAGATTCCACCCCCAAACTGCTAGAACTCATACAGGAATTCAGTCAATTGGCAGGATATAAAATCAATGCACAGAAATCAGTGGCATTCCTATACACCAACAAGACAGAAGAAAGGGAAATTAAGGAGTTGATCCCATTTACAATTGCACCCAAAACCATAAGATACCTAGGAATAAATCTAACCAAAGAGGTAAGGACTCTGTACTTAGAAAACTATAAAATACTCCTGAAAGAAATTGAGGAAGACACAAAGAAATGGAAAAATGTTCCATGCTCATGGATTGGAAGAACAAATATTGTGAAGATGTCAATGCTACCTAGAGTAATCTACACATTCAATGCAATCCCTATCAAAATACCATCCACTTTTTTCAAAGAAATGGAACAAATCATCCTAAAATTTGTATGGAACCAGAAAAGACCCCGCATAGCCAGAGGGGTGTTGAAAAAGAAAACCAAAGCTGTCGGCATCACAGTTCCGGACTTCCAACTCTATTACAAACCTGTCATCCTCAAGACAGTATGGTACTGGCACAAAAACAGACACAGAGATCAATGGAACAGAATAGAGAGCCCAGAAATGGACCCTCAACTCTATGGTTAACTAATCTTTGACAAAGCAGGAAAGAATGTCCAGTGGAAAAAAGACAGTCTCTTCAACAAATGGTGTTGTGAAAATTGGACAGCCACATGCAAAAGAATGAAACTGGACCATTTCTTTACACCACATACAATAATAGACTCTAAATGGTTGAAAGACCCAAATGTGAGACAGGAGTCCATCAAAATCCTCAAGGAGAACACAGGCAGCAACCTCTTTAACCTCAGCTGCAGCAACTTCTTCTTAGAAACATCGCCAAAGGCAAGGGTAGCAAGGGCAAAAATGAACTATTGGGACTTCATCAAGATAAAAAGTTTTTGCACAGCAAAAGAAACAGTCAACAAAACCAAAAGACAACTGACAGAATGGGAGAAGATATTTGCAAATGACATATAAGATATAGGGTTAGTATCCAAAATCTATAAAGAACTTTTCAAACTCAACACCCAAACAACAAATAATCCTATCAAGTAATTGGTGGAAGACATGAACAGACATTTTTCCAAGGAAGACATCCATATGGCCAACAGACACATGAAAAAGTGCTCAATATCGCTCGGCATCAGGGAAATCCAAATCAAAACCTCAATGAGATACCACCTCACACCAGTCAGAATGGCTAAAATTAACAAGTCAGGAAATGACAGATGTTGGTGGGGATGCAGAGAAAGGGGAACCCTCCAACACTGCAACCACTCTGGAAAACAGCATGGAGGTTCCTCAAAAAGTTGAAAATAGAGCTACCATATGATCCAGCGATTACACTACTGGGTATTTACCCCAAAGATACAAGTGTAGGGATCTGATGGGGTACATGCACCCCAATGTTTATAGCAGCAATGTCCACAATAGCCAAACTGTGGAAAGATCCAAGAAATCCATCGACAGATGAATGGATAAAAAGAAGTGGTATATATATATAATGGAATATTATGCAGCCATGAAAAGGAATGAGATCTTGCCATTTGCAACGATGTGGATGGAACTGGAAGGTATTATGTTGAGCGAAATAAGTCAAAAAGAGAAAGACATGTATCATATGACCTCACTGATATGAGGAATTCTTAATCTCAGGAAACAAACTGAGGGTTGCTGGAGTGCGGTGGGGGTGGGAGGGATGGGGTGGCTCAGTGATAGATATTGGGGATGGTATGTGCTATGGTGAGTGCTGTGAATTGTGCAAGACTGTTGAATCACAGATCTGTACCTCTGAAGCAAATAATGCAATATATGTTAAGAAAAAAAGAAAAAGAAGATAGCAGGAGGGAAAGAATGAAGGGGGGGAATTCGGGAGGGGAGACGAACCATGAGAGATGATGGACTCTGAAAAACAAACTGAGGGTTCTAGAGGGGTGAGTGGTGGGATGATGGGTTAGCCCAGTGATAGGTACTAAAGAGGGCACATTCTGCATGGAGCACTGGATGTTATGCACAAATAATGAATCATGGAACACTACATCAAAAACTAATGATGTAATGTATGGTGATTAACATAATAAAAATTTTAAAAAAAGACTAATATCCAACACATATAAAAAACTCATAAAATTCAATAGCAAAAAAGAAAAAAAAAAACAAGTAATCTGGTTAAAAAATGGGTAGAGGAACTAGATAGACATTTTTCCAAAGAAGACATGCTGATGGCCAACAGATACATGAAAAAATACTCAATATCACTAACCATTAGGGAAATTCAAATCAAAACCACAATGTCAGCATGGCCATTATCAAAATGACAAACAATAACAAGTTTTGATAAGGGTGTCAAAAAAGGGAACCCTGGTACACTATTGGTGAGAATTTAAATTGGTGCAACCACTACGGAAAATAGTATGGAGTTTCCTCAGAAAACTGAAAATGGAAACACCATGTGATTCAACAGTTCCACTTCTGTGTATCTGTTTGAAGAAAAAGAAAACACTAACTTGAAAAGATATATGCAACCCCCATGTTCATTGGGGCATTATTTATATTAGCCAAGATATAGAAACCACCTAAGTGACCATATATGGATAGAAAGAAATCATATTTTACATTTATATTTATTTTATTTATTCCAGCCATTAAAAAGGATGAAATCTTGCCATTTGTGATAACACAGACCTTGAAGACATTATGCTGAGTGAAATAAGTCAGAGAAAGACATTTATTATATGGTCTCTCTCATATATGGTATCTTAAAAAAAAAACAGTTAACAGATACAAAGAACAGATTGATGGTTGCTGGTGACAACAGGTAACGGTGAAGTGGGTGAAGTGACTCAAAAGTAAAAAGAAAACACTAGGATGAAATCCCAAGTGCTCAGTGGGAAACTATGATCTCTGTCCTCATCTGCTGCATCTTCCCCTTGCCACTTGCCCACCCAGCCTCATTAAAAAAAAAAAGAAGAAAAAGAAATACAGTGGGTGAAAGAGTATATGCAAAATGTGTAGAAGGGAGATTTCTAACATGCTTCTCAAAATTTCTGTCTTCTATTGTATATACTAAAATTCCCTCCCCTTGTGTGTGTGTTGGACTTGTGAACATATTCACAGGCATAACTCAGAGATACTGTGGGTTCATTTCCAGACCATCATAATAAAGTGGATATTGCAGTAAAGTAAGTTAAATGAATTTTTCGGTTTCCCAGTGCATATAAAAGTTATGCTTACACTATAGTCTATTAAGTGTTCAATAGCATCATGTCCAAAAAAATATAAGTTCCTTAATGAAAAAATACTTTATTACTAAAACATGCTAATCATTATCTGGGCTTTCAACAAGCCATAACCACTAATTATAGTTCACTGTAACAAATATAATAATAATGAAAATGTATGAAATAGTTTGAGAATTACCAAATATGATACAGAGACAGGAAGTGAGCAAATGCTGTTGAAAAAATGGTGCAAATTGATTTGTTCAATGCAGGGTTGCCAAAAAGTTCAATTTGTAAAAAAAAATAGTATTTATGAAGTGCAATAAAATGAGGTATGCCTGTACATTACATGACAAAAGAGAATTTTGTAAATCGAATAAAGGTCCCTATCAGTTACTTCTAGGTTAATCAAAAGGGAGAGATTATCCTGGTGGGCCTGATCTAATCACATGATCTCTCTAAAAGAGGTTCCAGGCTCTCCTGGAATTTAGACTCAAGGAGGCAGATGTTCTCTCTTTGCTGTTGTCTATAAGAAGCAAGGTGGTATGGATCTACAGCCTATCAGTAATGATTTTTGCCAGCAACCTGATAGAATTTAGACTTGAATGCTTCTCTAATCAGGCTTCCAGATTAAAATGCAATCAGCTGCACCAGCTTGCATTCCCACCAACAGTGTAGGAGGGTTCCCCTTTCTCCGCATCCTCACCAACATCTGTCATTTCCTGACTTGTTAATTTTAGCCATTCTGACTGGTGTGAGGTGGTATCTCATTGAGGTTTTGATTTGGATTTCTCTGATGCCGAGTGATGTTGAGCACTTTTTCATGTGTCTGTTAGCCATTTGGATGTCTTCTTTGCAGAAATGTCTGTTCACATCTTCTGCCCACTTCTTGATTGGATTATTTGTTGTTTGGGTGTTGAGTTTGATAAGTTCTTTACAGATTTTGGATACTAGCCCTTTATCTGATATGTCATTTGCAAACATCTTCTCCCATTCTGTCAGTTGTCTTTTGGTTTTGTTGACTGTTTCCTTTGCTGTGCAAAAGTTTTTTATCTTAATGAAGTCCCAATAGTTCATTTTTGCCCTTGTTTCCCTTGCCTTTGGTGATGTTTCTAAGAAGAAGTTTCTGCGGCTGAGGTCGAAGAGGTTGCTGCCTGTGTTCTCCTTGAGGATTTTGATGGACTCCTGTTTCACATTTACGTCTTTCATCCATTTTGAGTCTATTTTTGTGTGTGGTATAAGGAAATGGTCCAGTTTCATTCTTTTGCATGTGGCTGTCCAATTTTCCCAACACCATTTGTTGAAGAGACTGTCTTTTTTCCATTGGACATCCTTTCCTGCTTTTTCGAAGATTAGTTGACCATAGAGTTGAGGGTCCATTTCTGGGCTCTCTATTCTGTTCCATTGATCTATGTGTCTGTTTTTGTGCCAGTACCATACTGTCTTGAGGATGACAGCTTTGTAATAGAGCCTGAAGTCCGGAATTGTGATGCCACCAGCTTTGGTTTTCTTTTTCAACATTCCTCTGGCTATTCAGGGTCTTTTCTGGTTCTATACAAATTTGTGGATTCTTTCTTCCAGTTCTGTGAAAAAAGTTGATGGTATTTTGATAGGGATTGCATTGAATGTGTAGATTGCTCTAGGTAGCATAGACATTGGAGGTTCCTCAAAAAGTTCAAAATAGAGCTACTGTATGACCCAGCAATTGCACTACTGAGTATTTATCCCAAACATACAAATGTAGTGTTTAGAAGGGGCACCTGCACCCCAATGTTTATAGCAGCAATGTCCATAATAGCCAAACTATGGAAAGAGTCCAGATGTCCATTGACAGATGAATGGATAAAGAAGATGTGGAAATTATGTACAATAGAATATTACACAGATATCAAAAAAAATGAAATCTTGCCAAATGCAATGATGTGGATAGAACTAGAGGGTACTATGCTAAGTGAAATATGTCAATCAGAGAAAGACATGTATCATATGATCTCACTGATATGTGGAATTTAAGAAACAAGGCAGAGGATCATAGGGGAAGAGAGGAAAAAATGAAACAAGACAAAACCAGAGAGGAGATAAACCATAAAAGACTCTTAATCTTAGGAAACAAACTGAGGGTTGCTGGAGGTGAAAAGGGCGGAGGAATGGGGTAATGAGGTGATGGACATTGTGGAGGGTATACGTTGTAATGAGCACAGGGTATTATATAAGACTGATGAATCACAGAACTGTACCCCTGAAACAAATAATACACTATATGTTAATTAATTGAATTTAAAATTAAAAAAAAAATTAAAAAGAAATTTTAAAAAAGAAAAATGCAATCTGGCTAACATGTTGGTTTCATCCTCCTGGGAACCCAAACAGAGAACCCAGCTAAGCCATGCCTACATCTCTGACCTAAAGAAGCTATAACATAATCAGTGTTGTTTCCAGTCACTAGGACTAGCAATCTGTTACACAGCAATAGAAAATAAACACAACAAGCAATTTCTTTTTTTTTTTTAAGATTTTATTTATTTATTTGAGAGAGAGAGAATGAGAGACAGAGAGCAGGAGAGGGAGGAGGGTCAGAGGGAGAAGCAGACTCTCCGCCGAGCAGGGAGCCTGATGCAGGACTCGATCCCGGGACTCCAGGATCATGACCTGAGTCGAAGGCAGACGCTTAACCATCTGAGCCACCCAGGCGCCCCAACAAGCAATTTCTTACTAATGTAAATCAGTTGTGCATATGTGGAGAAATATTGCCTGCTAAATTAAAAATTTACTTCCAAAACTTTTTAGATAATTTATACTTGCACAGTTATTATTTGGTATTGTTATTTTACTTAAGTTTAAGTTTTTTGGTTATGTAATTTTTGTTACTATTTCAGCTGACACAAAAGAGTAATGGTTGGGGGAAAGAAAGCAAAATATGCCATTTACAGCCAGTACTGAACATTTCAGCAGTCTGTGCCTGGAGAGATAATGCACTTTTTAGTTGACCATTGACATGTGATAAGAACTACCTCAGAATATAGACACAAGGTTCCTTAAAGCCCTTGCAAAGCATTATGGAATATTATTTAGATATTATCAAAATTTCATTTGATTTTCAGATGATTTTCACATCTGTGTTTAATGGTATGTATGTGATAATGTATATAATTAATTATACAGTTTAAAAACAGTCCCTATGTGTTACGATATCTTCATATCAATTTTGAAAATCTTTCTGAATCCTTGCTAATTTTTCATTACAAAATTTGATTTAGTTATTATATATTTTAATTGTGTGATTTTTTTTCTGAAGAATTATGTATATAGAATTAGGGGTATAAATTTTCAGAAATTAGGAATATTATCTAAAAATAAATTTTTTTTCATAAATATCCACTTGATACTGACACATAGGTATGAGCCATGGTTTGACATTGTGCCTTTTTCTTTTTTTCTTCCTGTTCTAAATAACTTGTAAATATATTTAAAGTCATAATTTTAATTTTTATTCTTTTCCATGTGTCTAGCTAGTAGGTTATATAAATTAAATGAGGAAACATTATTTATGGAAAGAATCCAAACTAACCTAAACCTTTCTATATGATTGCAGAGGAAATTTTAGGGCAGCAAAGGGTCCCACACCATTTCCTTAACACGATTGCCTAATTTATTGGTTGGCCTCCTGTATTAATTACCTCTTTTTTCATTTATGCCGGAATTGTATTGATCTAATCTTCGATTCTCTCTCAGGGGCTCCTGAACTCATTCTTGATTCTGTCAAGCCATCTTCAGTCTGTGTAATTGGTCCCTGTGTGGTTGTAGGTGGATAAACCCACTGTAGGAAGTTCCAGGTACTTTTCACCCTTCTTCAGGGACTTGTAGTCATGTAAGACTTTCTTACATTCTGTCATGTTCATGCTGCATTAGATAACTAATATTTTTTCAGGTCAAATTTGAAAAGAAACACTTACTTTATTATTGAAGCAAATGAAAATATTCATGTGCATTATTGTTGTTATCACTTTACAGAAAAAGCAAGAGACCAAGAGGGAGAATGTGGATGCTACTAACATTTGAAATATGCAATGAAAACCCAATAATAAACAAAAACTCTTGGAAATCTGTGTAGAATATAACTGGTAAATTATGTAGTTCACCATATTTATTAGAAGTTTAATCAATATGATTTTATAACATAGTCATGTGGTTACAATTTATTTGACAAGCTGTGTTAGAATCTGACTCTTGTTCCTGACTCCAAGTGACTAATACTTTGGACAGATTAATTTCTCTCACTGAGAATATCTGAACTCACAGGCCAGGTCATCTATTTATACAAGGGGCAATTAAACCTGAGAGTCAGCATAAGGACATGCTTTCTGTTTTGAAATTCAGTTAATCATTTTAGTAACAAGAATACCGATTGACCAAATAACATTTGTTGGCAGACAACCAACAGTGCTCAGTGAGGAAGAGTTTTGTTGCTTCTGCAGCTGTTGTTGTATTTTACTAACGTTCTCTGTTTGCCCCTGAACTCCAGAGCCAAAAATCGTGTAATAAGGTGCGATGAATTTGAACATACATAGTTAGAACCCTCGGGGGAAAAAACTGTCAATACGGAGATAGTTCAAAGATCAACCTGCTCTGAAGAAGCAGTTTTCTTGGGAAAATTACATGTTGGCTTCAATGTACCTCACCTTATGGCAGGAGGAAAAAAATCAAATGCTCCTTTTATTCATAAGGGTTCACATTCAAAATTCTAGTCCTTTGACTGAACTAAATTCTGTCCCGAGGCATGAACTTAGTGGATATTATAAAATCAGAATATTTTTAAATCTAATTTCTTGAGAAGAGTAAAACATTGTATATATTATATATACATGCTCAAATGATACAAAGGTACCATCCAGAGCTTGGCATAATGGCTTTCTTTTTTAATTCCCTGCACTAATCACTTATAAATATATTTAGAGACACAATCTCAATTTTCATCCTCTTGATTATATCTGGCTAGAAGATCACTTTGTAAATTGAGTAAAGAAACAGCTTATTAATGCAAACCTAAAGATTTTCATTCTACTTAGAAGTGACCTATTCTGGTCTTTGTGAAGCTGAAGACTTTGGTTTGGAAAACTTCCCACAAATGTTATCCTCAGAATTATTTAATATAAAGCCCGAGAAGCCTCTTTAGACCTTTTGCTGACTTGAGTACTTTCAATTAGAGAACTTCAGGGACTAGCAAGGTTTGATCTTGGCTGCAGTAGTGCTGATATGTGTGGGAATGTACGTTTATGTGTATGTGAGGTGCGGGAAGGTGTGTATAAACTGTTGTAGTTTGGTTCTGCTTGATAGGGGTGGTGGTGGTATGGCAGTGAGCAGGCTGTAAGCCTTTCATTCTGTCTTTTTGGTTTCTTTCTCGTACACCAGAAAAAAAGGTGTTCTTTCTGAAAAAAGTATTTTTATAATTATTTTTGAGCTTTGAAAAGCTGTTAAAAATGATGTTGCAAATCAATTAATAATATCTTAATAGGAGATTGTGGTATCCTTGTTGCATTCCTATTACTTAAAAACATCTAATTAGTCAATAACTTATTGTTTGTTCTTATACTTTGTAAAGTAAAATTGTCACTGTCTATAGAGTGTAAACAAATGAAAATACATTCACTATAGCAGTTTGTCTCAGATGGTGGATACACTATAAGGAAAATAGCAAGATTTGCAGTGAGCCAAACTTGGATTGCGTCAATGTTCCCACAAACATTAATTATGTAGCTTTGGGCAATTTATTTAATTCTGTGATCTTCGGTGTTTTCATTTGAAAATTTGGCATAATAGTAATAAGATCACATAAATCCTTACGATAGAGTGTTTTAAACATAGCAGTTAAATGGAAGCTATTACTTTGAATTTGGATCTGAAATGCATTGCCTTTTTCTTCTTTTAATATTTATTTGTATTGATAGTACATAGGTAAATATGATTGAATAAACTATGTAGTTGTTATATGTTGATATAGCCGACTGGGAAAAAAAATGGAAAAGTGTTCTTAAAATATCAACACTCTTTTAGGAAAAAAAGAGTGTCAAAATATAGAAAGGAAATCTTCCAGCAATGTTATCTATAGGACAATTTTTATATTTTCAAATTGCTAACCAAATTAAATTCTTTCAGAGTACAACTGGGAAATTCTTGTAGGCATTTGTGTTTACTTAGGTAACTTCAATTAGCATTCTTATTTGTAAAATGTGTGTGCTGAAGGCATCTTCTCGGTTTTATATATAAGAAATTATTATATTAATTAAATTGTATCACCCCCAAATTCATAAAGGTAATAATTCACATCAACTGATTATTGTAAGTCAGAGGAAATCTCATCCATTCTTCTCTAGTTTAATCCCCTGCAGTTATTTCATCTGAACTCCAAAAGTCCTTAAGGGCTAAATTTATTCATAATTGGTCTTGAAATTGTTTAACAATTGATACTGAACAAGTAGGCCTTAACCATTTCTCAACTTGAGAAACCTTAGGCAGGCTGTCTTGCCTCCAGGTCCTGACTTCCCTCTCACATTGATGCTTAAAGAACCCGGATGGCCTAACCACCGAGGTTCCTCTTCCTCCCTTCTCCTAGAACATTTACTTTTAAGAAAACGTGGCAGGTTACAGCTTTCTAAAAGCTCTTGCCCGTTTTACCTCCTAGGCCTGTCTTTCTCAAGGCCCCGGGATCAACTTCTTTGAAAATAGATCAAAGGAAATAAAGACCGGGAGACAGTTTATGTCAGAGGGTAGGACCCTAATCGAGGTGGGTTCCTTGCTCCAAGTTGTACACAATGTCCTATCATGAAGGGATGAGAAAAATTACTTTTTCTCTGGCTTTGGCTAGTTGGCAAACACAGTAGGCCTATCATGCTTCTCAACCCAGCTCTTAAAAACTCTCTTGTGTTTCAAAGCACTGGGTTCAGAGTTCATTCTGGTCTCTCGTCCCTGTTGTGTTGAATAGCGTTTGCCTCTGAACATTGACCGGTGCAATTTTTTCTTTGGAAATGTCTATTACATTTAGTTTTAACTTCCATATTATAAAATATGTGAAGAGTGATAGAACTATCTTCAGTGAAGACCACTTAAATAAAATTTGCATAAATAATTTTATTATATTGGTGTGCCTTTAATGAAAAACAGGACAAAAAGGATGGTAAGTAAAAAATGCAAGATATTTCCCAAAGTGGTTGAAAGTAAATCATACAATAACAAAGAACTAAGAGTTAAAATATTTATAAAATACAAATTTTGTATGTGTTCACAAGACTGTTCTTTATATAATTAGTAAAATTTAGAAACCATTTTAGTATCTAGTGTTGAGCTATTATCTATACATATTAGCTATTATCATTTTATAGAGAGGGACTTCAGACTTTAAATGAAACACAAGCTCTGTTTTTTAAAGGGGCATCTTATAAAAGGTTTATAATTTTGTTTTCAGACCAACAGCAGGACTGTAATGAGGATCTGATGAGGCTGTGAGAGAGGAACTGGTCCTCTCTCTGTATCTTGGCTCTGACTGACCCTGAGGCCTAAATTTTAGACTACTTAGAATAAACAACTATATTGCAAATCTGCATCATTCTCCACTTATGTGGAGATGTGGTACTTAAAAATGAGTCCCCTTTCCTTGTCACTTTTGGGTATGGCTGAGCAGACAACTTGGGCTATATTAGAACATAATTGGTACAAAAATTTATACAAATAGGGGCACCTGGGTGGCTCAGTCGGTTAAGCGTCTGCCTTCGCCTCAGGTCATGATTCCAGGTCCTGGGATCGAGCCCCGCATCAGGCTCCCTGCTCTGCAGGGAGCCTGCTTCTCCCTCTCCCACTCCCCCTGCTTGTGTTCCTGCTCTCGCTATCTCTCTCTCTGTCAAATAAATAAATAAAATCTTAAAAAAAAATTATACAAATAATAAAACTGGAGATAACACAATCAAAAGACATTAGCTGTCATTTAATATATTTGATGCATAGCTATTAAAATTTAATTTTCAGGTATTTGAGGATTTCCCTTGATATTGCTTTCTTTTTAAAAACTTTGTCTAATTGTCATTTATTTTATTTTTTTGTAGCTTTATTGAGGCATAATTGACATGTAATGGTGCATATGTTTAAAGGGTACAAAATGTTGATTTGATACATTTATAAACTGCAAAATTATTACTACCATCTCTATTAGCTCATACCTCCATCCTATTAAATAATTATCATTTCTTTTGGGGATGAGAACATTTTAAGATGTACTCTCAGCAAATTTCAAGTATATAATAAAGTATTAATAACTATAAACACTGTACTATAAAGTCCCCAGAACTTGTTAATCTTATATGAAGTTTGTACACTTTGACCATTATCTCCCCATTTCCCCAACCCCCTTAAGCTTTCTAATTTAACTCTGACATAGAACATTCTTTATAATTTTAAATCCATTTACATTATATTAAGACTTGTTTTATGACCCCACATGTGGTCTGTCCTATTAACTGTAGCACGCACAATTGAAAATAATGTATATTCTGCAGTTCTAGGTTGTAGTGTTCTATAAATGTCGGTTAGATTCAGCTGGTTGATTCAGAGCTTCTGTGTCTTTACTGATATTTTTATCTAAGTGTTATATCAAATACTGAGGCAGAGATCTTAACTAATAGTGTATTTGTGGAATCTATTTCTCCCCTAATGCTCTCAATTTTCTTCATGTGTTTTTAGGCAGTCGTTAAATGTGTATGCATTTATAATTGTCATGTCTTCCAGATGAATTGTTTCTTTAATCATTATGTGAGATCTTTTTTTTTCCCTCTGGCAATCAGATTTGTCCTGAAGTAAACTGATAATGAAATCATTAGCTCAAGTTTTTTCATGTTTACTGTTTTCATGGTGTATATTTGTCCATCCAGCTGTTTTCAGCCTATTTGTGTCTTATTAAAATTTTTCTTCTGGGGCACCTGGGTGGCTCAGTTGTTAAGCGTCTGCCTTAGGCTCAGGTCATGATCTCAGGGTCCTGGGATCGAGCCCTGCATCGGGCTCCCTGCTCCGTGGGAGGCCTGCTTCTCCCTCTCCCACTCCCCCTGCTTGTGTTCCCTCTCTTGCTGTCTCTCTCTGTCAAATACATAAATAAAATCTTTAAAAATAAAAAAATAAAAAAAAATAAAAAAAATAAAATTTTTCTTCTAAAAGCAGCATATGATAGGGCATGATTTTTAGACATACTATCAATATACTTTTTTAACTGGAGGGCTCAGGGTATTAACATTTGATGTAATGATTAATATGGTTGGAATAGATGTATCAATGTATCATTTGTTCTTTGTTCCCTTCCTTGTTGATCCTCTGTCTCCCTGCGCATGCCCTCTTTTAGATTATTTGTTGTTGTTTTTATTTAATTTAAATTTATCTTGATTTTTTGGCTATATTTCAGCTGTGTGTGTGTGTGTGTGTGTGCTTGCTCTAGGGATTGTGTTATAACACAAACTTTCACGGTTAACTTAGAACTAATATTGCAAAACTTAAAATGTAAAAACATTTACATTTATAGATACCTTTAATATCCTCTCCAATGACCTTTATGCTAGAGGAATGATATATATTATATCTGCATATATTCAGAATCATACAATGTTATAATATTTACTGTAAGAAATCACATATATTTTAAAGAATTTAACAGGAACAATCATTTTTTGATAAATATTTTCCTCAAGTATTTAGCATTCCTCTTATTATATTGTTTCATCCTCACAGATCTGTATTTCCATCTGGTGTCATTTCTCTTCTGTCTGAAGGACTTACCATTTCCTGTAGAGCAGTTATGCTCTTGCCAAATTTTCTTAGTTTCCCTTCATGTTAGAATGCTTTATCCTTGAAGGATATTTTTACTGGTCATTTTTCTCTACCTCAGTTCTTTTCCCTTTTGTTCTAGTACTCCAAGGACACATTTGACAGATCTTCAGGTAATACTTTGCTCTGGCTGCCTACATCTGAGTTCATTTTATTGCAATTGTTTTTTTTCTCTTTTCTTCAGATTATATCATTTCTGTGGACTCGTCTTCAAGTTTGCTGTACATTTGTTCTGATATCTATATCTGCTATTGAACACCAAGCATCCTAGATAGATAGATAGGTAGGTAGTGAGAGATATATAGACAGATTTTTTTTTAATTTCAGAAATTGTAATTTTCAGTTCTAAATTTTCCTTCTGGTTCCTTTTTAAAGTTTCTATTTCTCTACTGTACTGAGTAATCCAATAATTTCAAGTGTGTCTTTCTTTGCTTTATGTAGCTGAATTATAATAACTAATTTAAAATATTATTTGATAATTTCCATATTTGCGTCATCTGTTTTAGTCATTTTGGGCTGTTAGAAGATAGAGTCATCAACTGGGTTATTTAAAGAAACATTTGTTTCTCACGGTTCTGGAGGATGAGAATTGCACCTTTCAGGTGCCAGCATATTTGGTGTCTGGTGAGAGCCCACTTCCTGGTTTATGGAAGGTCATCTTCGCCTGTGGTCTCATAAGGTGGAGAGAGAGAGCAGAAGCAAGGTCCCTTATGACTCTTAAAGGACACTAATCCCATTGATGAAGGTGATACCTTGGTAACCTCATTTAATTCTAATTACCTTCAACAGACCCCACCTTCTAAAATCATCATAATTGGGATAGGATTTAAACATAAGAATTTTGGAGGGACACATTAGCCAACAGCAACATCTCCTAATTGTCTTTTTCTTGAGAACGGGTCACATTTTCCTAAATTATTGTATGTTGAGTAATTTGGGGTTATTTGCTGGATATTTTGAATATTATGTTGTGTAGACTCTGGGTCCAGTTATAATCTTTAATGTATTTGTTTATTTGACACAGAGAGAGAGAGCACACAAGCAGGCCCGCTAAGCAGAGAGCTGGACGTGGGATTCAATCCATAGATCCTCGGATCAAGTGGGTGGCACCCCCAGTTATACTCTTCTAACGAATTTCGGTTTTGTTTTAGGAAGCTATCCAATTAGTTTCAGACTGTAAATTTTGTCTCGTGTACAGCAGTTCAAATTATACATTGTCCTTCATTGTCTTTGCTACACTGTTAGCAAACTAACTACAGGTTAGTCTGAACAGTGCTTCAAATCTCAATTCAGCTATCAATGCTTTTGTTATGCTGATTTAGGTTTATTCAACCTGTGTGTAGTTCAGGGGTGAATAAACTGCCATAACCATCTTTGTGTAGGTTTTTGTGTGGGTGTACGTTTTAAACACATTTGGGTAAGTACCAAGAAGTGTGATTATTGGCTTATGTAGAAAGAATATGCTCAGTTTTCTATGAAACTGCCAAACTATCTTCCAAAGAGGCTGTACCATTTTGCATTCCCACCAGCAAATGTAATGGAAGTTCCTGTTGCTCCACATCCTTGCCAGCATTTGGTATTGTCAGTGTTTTAGTTTTGGTCATTCTTTTTTTATCTTTTTTTTTATTATGTTCAATTAGCCAACATGTAATGGTATCTCATTGTTCTTTTAATTTTCACTTCCTCAATGGCATATGATGAGCATCTTTTCATATGCTTATTTGCCATTTGCCTATCTTCCTTGGTAAGATGTCTGTTCAGGACTTTTGTCCATTTTTTAATTGGGTTTAATTTTCTTATTGTTGAGTCTGCCTCTTTTTTATAATTATCTTTCCCGGAACTCATTCCCACTCCCCTTAAAAATGGAAGATAACCTTACATTTTATAATCATTTCAGAAAACTACCTTATTGATGTACTGAAATTAGTAGCATAAGTGTTGAAACCCAGAAGAAAAATAAAGGTTTCAAATCATCATAATTATCTAACCACTCTATTCATGCATCTTTGAAGTAAGTGCAAAATACATTCCAATTAAGATGTGCTGCAAACCCTAGAATATTCATTGTTTTAAAAGAGACAAAAGCAAACATAATGAATTTTATTAGTAATAGTTAGAAATTTATTTCCTTTTTTTATCCTGCTTTGCCCAAATAGATTTTCTTTTTTTAATTTTTCAGTTTTAATTTTTTTAAGTTTTTGTTTTAATTCCAGTTAGTTAACATACAGTGTTATATTGGTTTCAGGTATATAATATAGTGATTCAACAATTTCTCACATCACCCAGTGCTCATCACAACAAATGCCCTCCATAGACCCCCATCACCTATTTAACCCAAACTCCCACTCCCCTCTGATAACCATCATTTTGTTCTCTATAATTAAGAGACTGTTTCTTGATTTCTCTCTCTCTTGTTTTTCCTTTTTTTTTTTTTTTAAAGATTTTATTCATTTATTTGAGAGACAGAGAATGAGAGACAGAGAGCATGAGAGGGAGGAGGGTCAGAGGGAGAAGCAGACTCCCCGCCGAGCAGGGAGCCCGATGCGGGACTCGATCCCAGGACTCCAGATCATGACCTGAGCCGAAGGCAGTCACCCAACCAACTGAGCCACCCAGGCGCCCTCGTTTTTCCTTTTGCTCATTTGTTTTTTTTCTTAAATTAAATCAGAGAAGCACAAATAGTATATTTATGCTTCTCTGATTGATTATTTCCCTTAGCATTATACTCTTTAGTTCCATCCATGTTGTTGCAAATGGAAAGATTTCATTTTTTTATGCCTGAATACTATTCCATTTTACACACACACACACACACACACACACATCCTCTTTATCCATTAATGGATACTTGGGCTGCTTCCATATCTTGGTTAGTGTAAATAATACTGCTACAAACATAGGGGTGCATCTATCACTTTGAATTAGTGTTTTAGTATTTTGGTAAATACCCGGTAGTGTGATTATTGGATCATAGAGTGGTTATATTTTTAACTTTTTGAGGAACTTCCAAGTGTTTCCCAGAGTGGCTACACCAGTTTACATTCCCACTAATAGTGTATGAGTATTCCTTTTTCTCTATATCCTCTTGTATTTTTGATTTTAGCTATTCTGACAGGTGTGAGGTGATATCTCATTGTAGTTTTGATTTGCATTTCCCTGAAGGTAAGTGATGATGAACATCTTTTCATATGTCATTGGCCATCTGGATGTCTTCTGTATTCTGAAAACTATAAAACACTGATGAGAGAGATTGAAGACAACACAAAGAAATTGAAAGGTATTCCATGCTCATGGGTTGGAAGAACAAATATTATTAAAATGTCTATACTACCCAGAGTAATCTACACATGAATGCAATCCTTATCAAAATACCACCAGCATTTTTTATAGAACTAGAACAGTCCTAAAGTTTGTATGGAACCACAAAAGACCCTGAATGGCCAAAACAATGTTGAAAAAGAAAAGCAAAACTAGTGGCATCAGAACTCTGGACTTCAAATTATATTACAACACAGTAGTGATCAAAATAGTATGATACTGGCACCAAAAACAGACACTTAGATCAACAGAACAGAATGGAAAACCCAGATATAAACCCACAACTATATGGTCTATTAATCTTCAACAAAGCAGGAAAGAATAGCCAATAAGAAAAGGGCAGTCTCTTCAAAAAATGGTGTTGGGAAAACTGGAGAGCAACATGCAAAGGAAAGAAACTAGACCATTTTCTTACAGTATACACAAAAATAAATTAAAAATGGATGAAAGACTTAAATGTGAGACCTAAAACCATAAAAATCCTAGAAGAGAACACAGGCAGTAACCTCTTTAACATTGGTCATAACAACATTTTTCTAGATATGTCTCCTGAGACAAGGGAAACAAACAAACAAAAAAACTGTTGGGACTATATCAAAATAAAAGGTTCTGTACAGTGAAGGAAACAATCAGGGGTGCCTGGGTGGCTCAGTCAGTTGGGCGTCTGCCTTTGGCTCAGGTCGTGATCCCAGGGTCCTGGGATCGAGCCCCACATTGGACTCCTTGTTCTGCAGGGAGCGCTCTTCTCCCTCTCCTCCCCTCTTGTACTCTCTCACTGTCTCTCCTTTTCTCTCTCTCAAATAAATAAATAAATAAATAATGTTTAAAAAACAACCTAAAAGGCAATGTACAGAATGGGAGAAGATATCTATAAATGACATATCCGATAAAGGGTTAGTATTCAAAATATATAAAGAACTTATAAAACTCAACACCCAAAAACAAAACAAATAACCCAATTAAAAAATGGGCAGAAGACATGAACAGATATTTCTCCAAAGAAGACATCCAGACGCACTAATAGATATTCTTTTGAGTGATGCAGTAAAGCAATAAGAAAGAAAACAATTCATTTATTTTTATTTATGCCAAATTTTAATCCTGTCTCTGTTGCTCAAAATCTCTAAGCCTCAGTTTGCTCATTTTTAAAGATGGAAATAATAAGTTTGTCTCCTGTTAGATTCATGTGTAGATTAAAATAAGACAACATTTTTAATCGTCTGTCTGCCACTTAGTAATATATAATAAATGTTAACTGGCCTAACCATTAGAATAATTGTATATGTGATTTGAATAAAACCTTAAAAAACTAGATTCCACTATGATTGATCCACTTCCACATGCTTAAACTTCTTTTGTTTTCTATTACAGCACTAACTAAAAGGACACTGCTGTGTAACTCTGAAACATTTGTTTCTAAGGTTCTTTTCCTCAGGTGAAAATGACATTTGTTTGACGTGTTCAGAGCATCTCTGAATATATTTGAGGCTCCAACTGCCTTTAGATTTCCCTTCCCTTTATTTCTCTCTGGGAGGATATAAATTGATCATGTTGCCTTGAACAAATTGGACTGGGGACACTTTCATTTGGTTCAGAGATTACATTATATTTTGGAATTGGAGAGGACCCAGAGGTTTTCCTGCTTGTTATTTTTGGCGTGTGTTATATTATGCTCGTCAGCTCTCTCTGAGCACATGTGCACATTGATTAAAACAGCAAAATAATTAAAGCAATACATCAAGCGACAATCTCCAAACAACTTGGAAACCCCAAAGAACTTCCTTTCCTAAGCTAGACAAGTACAAACATTTAGTATTCATTTTACAGTGTTAGCAAGAAAATTTGAAAAACTTAGGAAGTATAGTTTCACATGGCCAAGGTTGATACTCAGTGAGCTATTTGAAAAATAGCTCATTTGTTTCTTTTTCATTAAGAGTGATGTTCACATAAATTGGGTACAAGTCCCCACCACAATTCCTAAAATTTTCATTACTAGATTTATTTCATGATCCTATATGGTAATAAATAGCTTAGGGCTTATTAGGATTAAGAAAGATAAAAAGAAAAAGCAAAAAAAACCCCACAATTTCTTATCAAAATGGTTAATAGTTATAACAACATATGTAAATTTTATACATTATAATTATCTTCATATTTAGAAAAATAAAAATACATTAAAGACCATTTTTTAAAATACTTTCATATTTATAGTAATATTCTACAGTATATATTCAAAAATGTATAATACCATAGAATAAAAGGAAAATAAATAAAAACAAAGCATCAAGCTACTGATAAATGTTACTAGTAATTAATTTAAAATGAAGTTATATTGAAGAGAGCAAGCCTGATTTTGGACACAAAAGGTAGATTTCGATGGGAAACTTCATTCTATAATCATTTCTCAAAGGAAAAAAATTCCTTGAAACAAACATTATCTAGAGGGGATGTATCAAACTGCTTTGAGTAGAATATTTAAAGTGCTCAAGAAAGCTTTGATGATCTGATTACCTTGATGATCTATGATCCGGAATGTGCCCCTGGATGGGACGATAGGTATTGGTTACTGGGCATCTAGGGATAGGAAAGAAGGTATTTAGTGACTGGGGAAGAATTTCAGTAATGCTTCAGCATATGTGAGCAAAAAATAAAATAATACTTTTTAAAGTTTGCTGCATATACTCCTGAGCAAATAAAAAATAAAAATAAATGAAGAGGTATCAAATAATCTTGCATAGGAAGCTAAAGGTCATGTTAATTTTAATAACAGACTGAAGGTAACTATCATCACTCTCAAAATCACTTAGCCTTCTTCTTTTATGACAATTACCTCCTGACCATAGGTTCTTTCTATTCTGCTTGCAATATGCTAAGTCTCTGCCTGGCTGGCTGCATCTTGTCTATCTCAGCTTCTCGTTTTATTTTCATCATTCAGCTTTTACTACTAATCTTTTCTTTTTTTTACAGATCTGTTTATTTTTTATCTCCCTTCCCTAGAATATAAGCTCACTGAAAAAAGGGTCTTAAGCCAATCACTCTCTCACCAGTGCCTAGGACAGTGTTAAGCACAAAGCAAATGATTAATATGCTTTCTTTTTAATGGCTGACTTATGGGGTATTTTTGTGTGGAACAAACTATCAATGAAAATACCTGGCCCTCTTGGGGGCAGTGTTCATTAAAAAGCTGATAGAACAACTTGTTTATGTAAATAGATGATAAGATTTCTTCTTATAGCTGGAAGAAATTAAGTCCATCTTCCACTAAACACCCCCAATTCATAAAAAGAAAACAAATATTCCTACAATCCCAGTTTATTATTTTCAGAAAACATTATGCACTTGTTTGAGTTCATGGCTTGCTTTGTCATGTTCCCTGGCTCAGGAATGTCCTTCAACCTTCTCTACCTCTATCCAAATGCTCTTTCTCATTGGGGTGTCAACTCTAAAGGCAACTCCACATGGAAGCTTCTGTAACCACTTCAATCAAAATTAATGACATGACTTTCTCTTCACCCCCCTGCAATATAATAATACACTGCTTGAATTATAGCTAGCAAGGCCTTTACTCTGACTTATGCTTTAACTTTTTACATGGAAAATTTCTCTCTTATATAGCAAGCTAATTAAGAAAAGGAACAGCATTATTTCTCTTTGCATCATTGACTATACCTAGCAAAGTAGCCTATACTTACTACAGTGTCTTGAATTAATAAAACTAATGAAATTAAACTCAGGTGAATTTAGGAGTTCTTTTCAAAGTCCTATGAAAAATAACTAGAAAATGAACAAGCTTTTCTAAATAGTGTCTTCTGACAAATAAGGAAAAAATGTAATGCAATTATATTTATAATAGATCTTGTCTTAGTCTAAATTTTCAGGTACAGTTGTGGTAGGGGTGGAGTAGAAAACAATCTATAATGAGAAGGCAAAAATGAAGGGTCTTTTTTTACAGTATAAATGGAATAAAACTGGTAAAATCTATATTGAGGACAATTTGACAATATGCATCAAAATTTTTAAAATGGGCATTCTCTATGTCTAAGCAGTCCTATTCTAGAAATTTAACTTAAAGTGATAAGGAGAAAATATGCACAAAACTGTAGCGATAATAAGTTCATCATTAAATTGTGTATATTATTGAAATTTGGCAAACCAAATTTTGCAAAATAAGGATTTGGTTAGAAACATCATGTTGTATCAGAACATGGGTGATGAAGCCAAACTGCTTAACTAAAATTGGGCTTGATCACTTACTGTCTGTGATCTTGGACAAATCACTTAACAAAGCTTTCTATGCTTGTTTCCTTGATTGTAAAATACGGATAGGAACAGTGCTCATCATACAGGGCTATTGTGAGAATTAAATGTACTAATAGCGATATAGTAGAGCAATGCTTGCTTTATTGTACAAGCTAAACATTAAGCTAAGCTAAATATTCTATATATACATGGAAGTAAATTTTACAAAAATGTTAGTAGTGGCTATCACTAAATTGTGGGTTTATAGATTCCTACTTCTTATTTATATGTTCTAAATTTTCTATTACATATCAACATTTGTTTTGCAGTAAGTATAGCAAACATTCTAAAAGAACATATTAATGTCAATTTTTCAAACACTGAGTGCCAGTGTTTGGGAAGCAAGAAATAATTATACACATGAATATTTATAGTGAGAAGATTCTTCATAGTCAGCCTTCTTGCAAACTGCAGTAACTTTGTAGCATGACTTAAAAGTAACTACCCTTTCCAGAGTTTATTAATTCTTGGCAATCTCTATATAATCCTTCAGTTTGCTTGACTTTGGTGAGAATAGGTAGCTGAGTTCAGGGACCATCATGGTGTTAATCTATCACTGGAAAAATGAAAGAGTCCTTCCAATTCTTCACACATTATTTTCAGTGTGTTTTGACAAAAGGAATGATGATTCTGCCTGGTGAGACAGCAAGGCACAATAACACTCAGGAGGGTGGCTATATTTTTTGACATTTGTACAATTTGGGGATAATACTACCTCCTTTTCATTATTTATTTTTCTAAATATGTCTGGGGAAAAATATGACCATTGGAACATTGAGCATGTCTATTCTCAGCCTGAGCCTCTTAGCAAAAAAATTGTAGTATCCTGAGGTACAATAATTTCTGAGAGTGCTTTTACCTCTCCATCTCTGTAACTTCATGGGTAACAGCCAGAGTTTAATGAAAATATTTTTCAACTAGCTTCTACCTACTTTTAAGGCTCTTATTTGATTCCTCCACTACATACTTTATCCTTAGGCTTCTTTTCCTTATACATATTAAAACATTTCAGAAAGGACAGATTTTGGTAATAAATTTTAGTTGGCACTGTCAAAGCAAATATTGCACTAGACAAAGTCAAACAGGAAAGGAAAACTTTATTCAAAGCTATTGCAATAAGAAGAGACCAGAACTCAATCTGTACACATCTCTACTGAACAAAGGTGGGAAGCTTTTTAAATATTGGCAAGAGAGAGACAGATGAAGGGCTATCTGTGTTTGCTAATTAGCATTACCCAAAACAAAAGTAAACTTTCTCATTTGTTCATGACAAGATACAGTTTTACAACTTGGAGCAAGGCATCCATCTCAGTTGTGCTCCAATCCTCCCACAGAGACAGGGAGATAGGCGCCCTCGCTTCCTTGATGATTACGTTTCAAAGAAATGGCTGCCAGGTCCTTGAGAGAGGCAGTTCTGGGTTATAAAACTGGCAAGAGGATTTTTGAAAGATGTACATCTCAAAGAGGAAGAGAAAGAATTTACAAGTTTTTCTAAAGTAAATGCTCTAAGAAAAGGGAGGGAAGGGAAAGGACCTAGAATCACAAAGAAGCCTGTCTAGCTGAGGAGAATGTTAAGGCTCTCATAGTGAGCATTTAATAGACAATGTAGCATTTTATTCTATGTCAAAAGAATAAGACAAAAATGAATCCAAAATTTATATTGTTATTTATTGTTTATATTAATTTTTGCACACACTGTCTCATTGAAGTCTCATCACACATGTTATGATGCATCTGCTATTTACCTTCAGCCTTAATTTACATTTAACCATTCTTAAGAGCAGAAAGTCTAAGGGAAATTTCTACAACACATACGTATGACAGAACTAGCAATTAAGTTTAGGTGTCATTATCCCAAGTGCTGTCATTACTCATTTTTGCATGAAAAAGCAGTTTTCAATGGCCTGTGATCTTCCAGGCATTAGGCTAACTCTTGGGATTGCAATAATAAACAAAACCAGTGCCAATCATGGTCTCCAGCATAAGAAGTCTTTAATAAACCTCTGTCACAGTAGGGGCAAATGATACAACACAATCTCTTCCTATAAAAAGCTTAAAGTAATTTTGGCATAGTGAGTCAATATCTTGGCAATTAAAAAAATGTTATAATATATAAGATGTCTCATTGATTATTGCCCTATGAATGCTTAATGTGTTTTTTTTTTTCTTCAGTAAAGGTTAGACAGTTGATTTTGTATTTTTCTTAGATTTCCTGGATAAATAAATCTATAAAGCTATAACCAAATTTCACAAAAACATTCTTGTCCTACTACTCGGGAAGACCATTGACATTCTTAATTTTCTTGCTACTTTAAAAAACATTAATAGTGACTAACTAAAATGATTTTATTATCTTCAATTTTGAAAACACATCTCTACTGTTTGAAGGGAAGAAATATCCTCTTACTTATTTTGTCTGATTACTTAATACTTGGACAATGCTAAAAAGAGTAACTATTACTCTTGTAGGTTAGATGATCTTGAGAAGGCAAAGGCGGAATCAGATTGAGCAAAGTGAGAATTTGGCCTGAGATGCAAGAGCTGTGAAGCTGGGCTGGTTCCTGAAAGTTGTCCGGCATTGTGGTGAGGGAAATGGGTTTATACATTAGAGTTGATTAGTTATTGGGTGCTAGCTTTCCTGGGGACATAGATATAACATAGAGTTGGACGGCTCTCTCAAGTCATTTTTGAAAAGAGGTAACTGCTGGAGGCTGGTATTTGGAAGCACTGTTAGCCATTTGCAGAATACATATTTCAGTCATTAATAGGGATTGCCTTGGAAGTTTAAGTAACATTATCAGTGTTATATAGCAAATACTTGGTGGAGCCAGCCTTCAGTCGAGGCAGTTTATTTTCATAGCTTCTGCTGTTAACCATTCTCTCAGGGTATGTGACCCAACAACAACAATAATAGTAAGAATAAAAATAACAAATTTTATTCTTATTAATATAAATTTTAAATAAATATTAATATTAATTTTAAATTATCTAAATAAAGTGGGAGGGATATTAGAGAGGCAAGACCAATGTGCTTTGAGATAAAGTATTCTAGAAGTATAAGAAATAAAGGTACAAAGAAAAGTTCCTGGTACATGAGTGACAGGTATCTGGGAAACAGTCAAAAGTTCACAGAAGTCTTGTTTCAACATAATAGTAGCCAAGAAGATCAGACTGAGCAGTGGAAGGAGTGGTTATAGTAGTGTGAGTTTCTATGCTGCTAAAGAGGTAACAAAGCTGACTGATAATAGTGTTAGCCTTATAGGCAATTGGGCATCATTATCTGTGTAGAACAAGAGTGTCCCTGGGAAGGCACAACCCACCTTCTCCAATCCAAGAGAGATATTCTTTAAAACTAAACGTAATGAAATAAAGAAGGTTTTCTGTTTATAAATCAAGGATATTGTTTTAGAGTTTAGGTTGTAATTTATTTCAGGATGTGAGCTGGAAACACAATGCCAAACTCACTCAAAAAAGCAAAGCTGGGAAAATAGAGCTTCTTTAGAATCAGAAAAACACAAGAGCCCCAGTTGGTTTTCTGTCTCTTCCCAAGGGATTTGTTTAGATATATTGTGATCAATACCATAAAACAATTCAGAGCTTGCTGAAGAGGATTGATTAAACTATACATGGTTTTTAATGAAAATCTACCTATCTAAATGGACAACACAATATGGTAACATTAAGGTTGTAAAGATACTTCAAAGGTAAAGAATAAACGTTTAATTCCATGTAGTAAATTAAAACACAACAATGAATATTGTCTGCTAGATGGAACCCAGGTTTTTCAATTAAGAGTCTATAGTAGTTAATAACCTATAGTTATTTTTGGCTTACTGGACACAATGCTCTGCACTCACAAAATGTAATCTTAGGAGCCCAAAGTTCTTTGTACTTAGAAATTCAAGAATGTAATCTATCAAACAATACACACATTTTTATTTGTCCTTACAAAAAAGTACCAAAAGGTCAAGTGGCTTGTTAAAAGTCACATGGAGAATAGGGGCACCTGGGTGGCTCAGTCATTAAAGCGTCTGCCTTCGGCTCAGGTCATGATCCCAGGATCCTGGGATGGAGCCCCACATTGGACTCCCTGTTCCGCGGGAGGCCTGCTTCTCCCTCTCCCACTCCCCCTGCTGTGTTCCTGCTTTCACTGCCTCCCTCTCTGTCAAATAAATAAAATCTTAAAAAAAAAAAAGTCACATGAAGGATCTTTTAATTTGGATTAGAAGAAAGGCAACTGTACAGAAAAGTCACAAGTAGGAAGCTAAAAGTTGTGATCAAATACTGAACAAAATTACTTAAGGCCATATAATGACAGGTTCTAAATGGCAATTTAAGTTGGATAGACTTTAATAGTCAACAAGAAATCTTTAAAAATTGATTAGCAGTGAGAATGACATGTTTAAAATGGTGCTTTATGAAGAGTATAATATCAGAAATGCATGACAGGTCAAGGTGTCAAGAAGACCAATCAAGAAAATAGTAGTGGCACCTGGGTGGCTCAGTCATTAAGCGTCTGTCTTCAGCTCAGGTCATGATCCCAGGGTCCTGGGATCGAGCCCCACATCGGGCTCCCTGCTCAGCCAGAAGCTTGTGCTTCTCCCTGTTCCTGCCGCTCCCCCTGCTTGTGCTCTCTCTCTCTCTCTCACTGTCAAATAAATAAATAAAATCTTAAAAAACAAAAAAGAAAATAGTATACAATGTTCCTGATAAGAATTATGGAACCTGGAGTAGGATAATGAGAATGGAATAAAAGCCATATATTGCTATTTTGTATATATTTATATAATTATTCTCTATATATGAAATATAGAATATAAAATTATATACAGCATATATATGGTATGCATCCTTTTTTTTAAAAAAGATTTTATTTGTCTATTTGTCAGAGAGAGAGAGAAAGCAGAAGCAGGGGTTGCAGCAGGCAGAGCAGGCAGAGGGAGAAGCAGGCTCCCCAATGAACAAGGACCCCGATGCGGGGCTTGATCCCAGGAGACTGGGATCATGAACTGAGCCAAAGGCAGACACTTAACTGACTGAGCCACCCAGGTGCCCCTATGGTATGTATCTTGAGAAATATATATATTCATCAAAGCTTGTGAATCAATAGTTCAGGCATCATGATTGCTTTAGAGATATGCATGTGAATAATAGCAGGCCAACAAGAACCTTAGGGAAATTTGGTGGAGTAACAGGGAGAGAGACTCTTTTGTTCTGGAACAGCTGTGCGGATAAAATGTAAGCATGGAGCTGCTGCTGGACAATTTACCACCACAAGAAAAGATCCCCCTTGAATGGAACCAACAGAAAAAGTGAGAGGAAGACATTTGCAACAACATGGATGGAGCTAGAAAGTAAAATACTAAGTGAAATAAGTCAGTCAGAGAAAGACAAATACAATATGATTTCACTCATATGTGGAATTTAAGAAACAAAACAAGCAAGCAAATGGGGGAGAAAAAGATGAGAGAGAGAAATCAAGAAACAGACTCTTAACAAAGAGATGGTGACCAGAGGAGAGGTGGGTGGGGGGATGGGTGAAAAGTGATGGGGATTAAGGAGGGCACTTGTCTTGATGAGTAGAGAATGAGGTGTGGAATTGTTGAATCACTATATTGTATACCTGAAACTAATATAATACTGTAGGTTAACTAACTTGAATTAAAAGAAAAACTTAAAAAACAAGTGAGAGGAAGAATCCTATTAGCACTTGAGGCCTATTTTCAACAATACCTCAAGCTGTATAATCTAAATGTTTAAGTCATATGCACATGTCACTTTTTAGTCAAACCATCTTTAGTTGATTTCAATCACTGACAAGTAAAAAAAAAATCATTTTTAAGAAAGTCATAAATCCTAGGGAACAGAATTTCTAGAGAGAGGTGGTAGGGTTTTAAGCAGCAATTTTATGTGCTACACAGTTGAGAATGCCATCGATTTTGTATTCATGATGTTCAACAGCACAGTTTTACTGGACTAGCACTGTTCAGAGTAAGGTCTCAAGAGTCTGTGTAAGACTCTGTGAAGTAGATGAGTGATGTGAATAAGCAGCATGTGTTGGCAATTGTTTTGAGATATTAGGTGAAGACCAGTGAGGAGAAAGAGTAGCCAGAGAACTAGGATAGTTGAAAAAGTGTTTATTTAGGAACGAGGGCACTGGAATATGTTTGGAGGTAGAGACATTGCTGAAGTCAGAGCCAGCCAAAGTAGAAAAAAAAGGTCTTTGAGCAAAAACGGATGTACATAAATCTTAAGGGCATTTATTACAGCATTATTTATAATAGAAAACTCTTAAAACAAGGTAGGTAATATTAAATAATTATCACAAAATAAATTTAAATATTTAATATATGAAATACTTGCAATAAAATGTTATGTGAAAAGGCATGATGGATCACATTCTATATGGAATTGATTAGTCTTGTAAAAATAAGAATGCATTTTCTCAATTTTCTATAATAATTTCTGTAGTAAAATATTTTTTAAGCAAATGATGCATAAAAGGCAAAAAAGGGAAATGAGGTAAAAATTTATAAAAAATGTAGCATTCAAGAGGGAAAACAGGAAAATTAAATAGGATGTCAAGTCATCTACTTGTCATTTTAATGAACTATGCATTGGTTAACATGAGCCAGATACTATTTTGTTTTATAAATATAAGCTCTTTCAATCCTTATATCAACTTAGTAAGGTAGACAACTTTATTATCTACTTAAAGATGAAGAAAAAGTTTCAACAGAAAGAGTAATTAACTTAGTTAACATCACTCAGCTAGCAAGTGGAGGAGCTGAGATTGGAATTCAGAAAAATCTGGCCTCAGAGTCCATGAACTTAAAAACTATTGTAGGTTGCCTGAAAGGTTTTTGTTTGTTTTTGTTTTTTGAATGATGCCAGCTATCTATCTATTATCTATCTATCTATCATCATCATCTATCATCTATCAATCTATATCTATCTATCATCATCTATCATCTATCATCTATCTATCATCTATCTCTATCATCTATCAATCTATCTATATCTATATCTATCTACCTATCTATCATCTATCTATCATCTATCATCTATCATCTCTCTATCTATCATCTATCTATCATCTATCAATCATCATCTATCATCTATCTATCATCTATCTATCATCTATCAATCATCATCTATCATCTATCTATCATCTATCTATCATCTATCTATCATCTATCATCATCTATATCATCTATCATCTATCATCTATCATCTATCTATCTATCATCTATCTATCATCTATCATCTATCTATATCTATATTTATAATATTTATTTCTCACTTAAATTCTTTCACAGGAAAACATCATATGGATTTCTCTAACTCATTATTTTTTTTTATATAGAAGCTATCATTTTCCCATCTAGACTTTTTTAAAATTTTTAAATTAGGTAGAATTGAGTAACGAATACACAGAGATTAAATCTGGTTCATATGAAGGTTAATCTGATGTGACACAACACTGATATTAAGGAATAATGATACCATGTGATGGAAATTTTCTGGACTAGTAGACATGTTTCTGGATATTATCCTATCTCCCACTGGCCATCTAGGGATGTTAAGAAAAGAGTCTCTCAATAACTCCAAACCTTTAAAATAAGGGAGTTGGATCTGTGAGTTTATATTTTTCCTCAGATTTAGAAAAATGTTGGCTATTATTCCTTCAAAACTTTTTCTGACTCCCTTCACACTTTTCCAGCTTCCTTTCACTATCCAATTATATTTATGTGAGGTTTCTTGATGGTTTTCCCACAGGATTCTGATGCCCTCTTAATTTTTTTTTTTTCATTTTTTTCCCTTTTGTGTTTACTTTGGCTATTTTCTATTGTTTTTCTTCTTATTTACTAATCTCTGAAATTATAGTTTCTAGCTCTAAAAATTCAAATGTTTGTTCTATTCCATGTCTATCCCTATTTAATATGAGCAACCTTTCTTCTAGCTTTTGAACATATGGATTACATACTGAAGTCCAGTGTAATGATAGTTTAAATGTACTTTTCTGCTAATTCTAACACTGGTATCAGTTCTAGGTCAGTTTTTTTGTTGATTTTTCTCTTCAGTGTAGGTTATAGCTTCCTGATTTTTTGAATGTCTATTAAATTTTGGTTGGATGCTTGACATTGTGCTTTGTGTAGTAACTATTATAAATTTTTTTTATCTTAATCTGGGTTGTAACTAGGTTACTTAAAAATAATTTCATTCTTTTTGGTTTTAAAAATAATTTCATTCTTTCTTGCTTTTAAGTTTCAGTATGTGGTACCAGAGCACCACCTAATTTAAGACTAATTTTGTCCAACCACCTGGCAAAACCCTTGTTAATATTCAACAAAATGCCCTGAGAATTATAAGATTTTTCCATTATGATGGGTAAGAACAAGAACTACTTCTGTGTAAATGTGAAGATCTTTGGGGGTAGAGATGTTCTCCTTTTAGGAAGTTTTTTTTTAATCTTGTCATCCACTTTTCATTTACTAAGAAACTAGGTAGTGTCTTCCTCTGCATGATTTGATCAGTAGTCAGCTAAAAACAAGAGGGCTGTCCTCTCCAGATCTTTGGGAAAAAAAAAAAAAATTAACATGTGTCTCTCCTCTCTGATGCTCTGTGCTATAAATTGTAGCCTCTTTTACCTCCCTTGGAAACCTAGCCATCTCTTCAACTCAAGAAACTATTGGGTTTAGTTTGCCCCTTTCATCCCCCAACCTATTCTGTTGCCTGGAAATTCTTTGTAGGCAATAAGCTGGGGCAATGATAGAGATCACTTTAATTTATTTCCCACATCTTAGAGTCACTCTCCATTGTTAGCCCATGTTCAGCATCTTGTAAGAACATTGTTTCCTATATTTTGTCTGGTTATTAATTTTCGCAGGTGGTAATGGTAAATCTGGTTTATGGTGTTTCATTTTAATCCCAAAAAGAAGTCTAAAATGAGCATTGGGATAGGAAATCCCCAAAGTCCCATTTATCTTAACATGCTATTATTTCATGAGCAGTAAGAACACCAAAAAAACTTGGAAACATTTAGTTACTTAAAAACTTCTGAAATTTCCAAAGAGAAGCTAGATAAAAGAATGAATATTTATGTTTAGGAAAGATGTAATGTTTTGGTAAGACTAGAAAATAAAACTTGTTTTTCTAAGATTTTTTTAAAATAATAACAATCATGATAATAAAAAAGGAACAAGAAATGGCAAAATAGAAGCAGAAGTAGGATATTTTCAGATCTTATCTAAAATCTTGATTCCTATAATAATTTTATTTTGTCAATTTTAGCAATGTTTGTTTTGCATATATTTTGCATCAGCTTAGGATTTTACAACTAGAATAGACCTCTAGAGGTGTACCTTACCACTTACCCTGCACCACTATTGTAAACAAACTGATATTGAGGAACAGGGGCTCCCAAACTTCTGTGCTGTTCAAATAAAGATTCTTTAGCCCCACTGCTTCAAACCCCTATTCCATTATAACCTATTTACCTTACTTGCCTAACCATAAATATTACTTGAGATTTCTTTTTTCTTTTTCTTTTTCTTATTTTTTCTTTTTTTTAATTTTTTTTTTAAGATTTTATTTAT
The DNA here is from genome assembly GCF_002201575.2 of Neomonachus schauinslandi. Lineage (NCBI taxonomy): Eukaryota > Metazoa > Chordata > Mammalia > Carnivora > Phocidae > Neomonachus > Neomonachus schauinslandi. Next base: position 38,117,374 of record NC_058415.1, on the reverse strand, counting down.
TTATTTGACAGAGAGAGACACAGCAAGAGAGGGAACACAAGCAGGGGGAGTGGGAGAGGAAGAAGCAGGCTTCCCGCAGAGCAGGGAGCCCGATGCGGGGCTCAATCCCAGGACCCTGGGATCATGACCTGAGCCGAAGGCAGACGTTTAATGACTGAGCAACCCGGGCACCCCTATTTTTTTCTTTTTTTTAAACTTAGAATGAAATATAACTTTAATACAGTTTTGGTTTTCTTTTAAAAATAGTATTTATATATGCCTTTAATGCAGACCCAGGGATATATGTTTGTAACAAGTGTCCAAATGATTTTGATGCAAGTAGGCAGTTGACCACACATTGAGAAACACTGACTTTCTGGAGTTGTATAAGGATAGGGCAGAGTTGGATTATAGAAGTGTATTGCTCAATAAGTGTTAGTCACATCATTTCCAGTCCTCTATACCTTTCTGCATTATTATTATTATTATTATTATTAAATGGATTAATATGGAAGAGAGAAAGCATCCAGAAAATTTATGTTTATCCAACATTTTAACATTTAAACTCATTTTATACACAGAATAACATGGATTAATATATCAAGACATTATCACAAAGATTTGTGCAAATTCCATCTTAAAATCCATTCTTGAACTCAGTAATCACACTCTCCTTTCTTTCATAGTCAGTGTCCTAAAAATAGTATCTGCTTTTACTATTTGCTTTTATGTCCTCACCTTCCTATTATGCCTCATGAATGTATTGTGTGCTTTCACTTTTCAGAGAAATCACTCTTGCTGAGGTCAACTAAAAAAAAAAGATCTCTTGGTCATTTATTCGTTACATTATATTGTACATAGCATAAAGTCTTAGTTGACTTTTCCAGCATTGAACATTATTGAAAAGATTTTTAAATTATCCTTCTCCTTTCTTGGCCTTCCAAACCATATTATTCTCCCATTTCTATTTATACATTATTGGCATTTCCTATACAGCCCTTAAATGTACATTTCCATTTCTTAATCTCTACTCAGTTTGGACTATTTATTTTTATCCATAAATATGATAGCCCATTCTCCAGTGCAGACAACTTTCCTGAATTCCCTGCTGAATTTTTCCATATGGTTATATCAGAATTACCCAAATCTTATTAAACTCACATCATATTTCCACCTCTGCCAGAGACTACTTCTGTCACAACTATTGCCTATTTTGGTGAATAACTAAAATTACCAAAAGTCTATTTATCTAACATAGAAATTTTGGAATTTTTTTTCCTATAAGCTTATTCAAATCACAGCATTCACACATTCAGTTTCCACTGGACACTACCACAACATTTAAAATTTGCTCCACTCAACTATTTGGATACTTCTTTATTTTTCTGCCATGCAAGTAACAGCAAAGATTCTTAAAATCTTAATTAAATTTGGTTGTAATCATATTTATTCAAAGTTATGATTTAAAAATATAAAACATTATGTGATTATAAAACTATTGATTTTAGAAACAAATAGAACTCTTTTGCAATAGTACAATAATCACATATCTCTTCAATAACACATAACTAGCTTTTCACATCTACACATTGAATTCATTTTTATTCCCTTACTGAATTGTTTTCTTTACACCTTGTACAGAGATTTTTACAGATTTTTTTTATTTCAAAACATGTATATGCTCGTTTAGTTTGACTAGAATTCTAACTTCACTTTATATTAAAATAAACTTTTAAAACAGAAACGTGACACATTAACTTCTGTCAGGCTTTCTAGGATGGAATTTAGAGTTCTTTGATGTCTCACACTGTGCTTTTCTTTCTTTATCATTTTCTAGTGAGTTTCTGTATTTCCTGTCTTGTTATTCACATACACTTGTCAGATTTTTTCTTAACACATATCAGTAAGAAGGACCCAGCAAACTGAAATACATAAAGGTGTATTATCAAAAACACAGATTTCATGGTATTTAAAAAAATAACTATTAAAACTTTGTATTTCTTAAATATGTCTTTCACTCCACTATTACATTTATTTTTCTCTCAAATGGAAAAAAAGTGCATTGTTACAAATAACAAAATAAAGTCTATGCTTATAAGAAAAGAAGACATGAAACGCTGTGTACTTTTTTTTTACTACTCCTAATTCAAGAAACTTAGTAGCATGAGTCCCAGAAGTGCTTTAACCAAATGTTGAATTTTTGTTCAGAAATGGAAACACACATAATGAAAGAACACTTATGTCTAAAGGGAAGAAAGACACTCTAAACAACTTCTGACAGGAAAAAATTCAACAGCGAATGTAGACGTTTATGGTGCTAAATAGTCTATTGAGAGTAAATTACAGACTGTTGAAGGTCAGTGTTCCTCCTCTGAGAACGATTGGAAGGAGGAATCAAATGTCTACTCCATCTCTATTCATGGAATAAAGCTACTCAATGTTTTCTTAATGTACTTTTCTCTATCATAGCCTTAAGCTTGAAAAAATATTTTCACCTATTCAGCTATAAAAAACACAAGTTTATAAATTAATATCAAGCATGGTGCTTTTAAAATGACAAAGATACAAGGTAGGAAAGATTAAACATAATGGCATTGCTTGTAAGCTACTTAGGTTTCAGAGCTGCATTAAAACAGAACAGAACAAAGCAAAGCAAAATGGTAAAATTCTAGTGTAAGGACTAAGAATCATAACCACACTCCTGAGTCTGGCATTATTTAAGAGAAATACAACTCACTGTGTAGAGAACAGTAGAGAACATTTAGAAAGAACAACCAGAATAGGAAAAAAAAATCTCAAAGCCATAGTTTTCAGAAATGGATTAATGTATTACTTGTAAAAATTCGCTAACATGTGCATATTCATCCATATTAAAGAGAATAAGTAATCTCACAGACACCAGGAATTAAACTTTGGTTTCTATTATGTTACCTGAGTAAAATATAAAAGTATGGTTTATCATTTTTATATAGCTAAATCCTCAAACTTGGCAGAAAAATAATATACTTTTATTGTCCTAAAACAATTTTTTTTCCCTAAAGACATTATTTCTGAGAAATAGATGAAAGCTTATCTAGCAGTTCAAGAATAACTTGGTCAAGTTAATTATTAACCAACAATTTCATGTTGAAATGCAATCAAAACCTACATTTCTCTCTTCCTGGTTCTCCATGTTCCAAATGAGGGTCTCTCTTTCAAGATTCTGTCAGTTAAATAATTTTTGCCTTATTGTTTGTTGTTCTAACATACTAAGACCATCAATATGGGGAGGTAAAGAATTCAGGCTGGGAGAAGGAGCATGTTAAAAATGTTAGCCACATTTCTTTGCTGTAGGAATAGTAGTCACTCTACTACACAAAAATTTCAGAAAATATTCTATCTATCCATCTATATCTATCATCTGTTTATGTATCTATTTCTGTGTTAGCTTTGTGTAAGTGGTGTTTAGGAGAAATCTGATATTTCAAAAGATATATTTGATATTTTAAATTTTACTAAATGGATTCTTTAAATTTTATAGGCATGCTTAAGGTCTTTATTTTCATCCACTATTTTTTTAAATTTATTATTATTTTTTTTAGAGAGAGAGAGCACAAGCAGGGGAGAGAGGCAAAGGGAGAGGGAGAGAGAATCATAGCAGGCTCCACACACAGTGCAGAACCCAGTGCAGAGCTCAATCTCAAGACCCTGAAATCATGACCTGAGCCCAAATCAAGAGTCAGACACTTAACTGCCTGAGCCACCCAGGAGCCCCTCACCCACTATTTTTTTCTGGTAATTCAATAATTTCCATTAACAAATGGTCATAATACTATTATTTATTATTACTATTAACACATTATCTTTGTGGTAGTACATATTTCACTAGAAAATTCCATTTTTATTTTATATTCAAATTTTAACTACATTAACATCATTTAGATTAAATTCAGATGTCTAACCGAAACATTACCAACCACAGCTCATTCAGTTGACTCCCGTGTCTTCTTGACATCCCCCTTGGTTTCTATAAACATTGCTTTAATTTCTGGCACTACAAAGTGCACAGGGTCATTTCACCTATTTACTGCCTCAGTCCTAGAATCAGTCATTTCTCCAAGAAGCCCTAGTTCCTTTTACTGAAGAATAGTATTACAAAAAAAGATGCAGGTATTAGGATGCTCATTATTGCTGGAGTATTATTGCTTATAGATAATCTCAGCTGCTAGAAATATATGTATGTATGGTAACCTGCGTACATACATGTCTATAAATATTTTTATATGTATCTATCTATATCTATATTAAGTTAATCATGAGTTCATATTGATTTATCTGACTCTAATCCATTATCACATGGATAATTTTTAGCCTTCTTTGCTTGCTATAATCTCTGAGGCCTACAGTAAGAAACCTGGCTGATCTGTTTACTTAACTGTTCAATTCCATTATGCATATCTAGTGATTTCAGAATTGTTCATGCTGACCTCCTTGGGAAACAACTTTATCAACTCAAGTAGAGTACAATGCTTATATACCATTCCTTTTGCATTTAATCTTACAGACTCCACTTATTTCCAAAGTTACTTAGGTCAGCTTCTTTCCCCCTACCTTCTTCAGTGAGGTTGTTTCATATACATGTAATACAGTTAAATCTTCTGCTGCATCCTACATTCCATCCTATGACCCCCTCACCTCCAAAATGATTTTTTAAATTTGCAAACATTAAGGTCTAATCTTTGTACTATAAAGTTCCATGACTTTTAATAAATACATGATGTCATGTGTACCATTACAGTATCATTCAGAAAAATTTCAATGCCATAAAATTACAGTATGCTTCACCTAATCAATACCATTCTTCTCCTAATCAATCCCATTCCAAATCCTTGGCAAGCATCGATATGTTTACCATCTCTATAGTTTTGACTTTTTCAGAATGTAATATAAAGGGACTCATACATTAAGTAACCTTTCACTGAGCAATATACATAGAAGATTCATCCATCTTTCATGGCATATTAGGTAATTTCTTTTTTTACTGTTGAATAATATTCTATTATGTGAATATACCATACTTGTTTATCCATTCACCTATTAAAGGAAATATCAATTGCTTCCATTTTTTAGCAATTTTGAATAAAGCTGCTATAGATATTGGTGTGTATGTTTTATTGTACATTTAAGTATTCAAAGCATTTGGGGAAATATCTAGGAGTACAACCATCAGATTGTATGGTAGTGCTATGTTTAACTTTGTAAGAAATTTCCAACTTTCTTCCAAATTAGCTGTACCTTTTTGCATTTCCACCAACAATAAATGAAAGTTTCTGTTGCTCAGTATTCTTGAAAACAAATAGTATTTTTTTTTAACCATTTACCAAGTGTGCAGTGGCATCTTGTTGTATTAATTTGCATTTCTCTAAAGACAATGATGATTAGCATCTGTTCCTAAACTTATTTGCTATTTATATATCTTCTTTGTTGAGGTGTTTATATAGCTCTTTGGCCCATTTTTTAATTGGGTTGTTTGTTTTCTCACTGAGTTTTTAGGAGTTCTTTGTAATATTTTTGATACATGTCTTTTATGAAATATGTGTTTACAAATATTTTCTCCCAGGCTTGGCTCATCTTTCATTCTCTAACAGGGTGTTTCATAGAGCAGAAGTTTTTAACTGTACTAAGTCTGGCTTAGTATATACACAAAAGCTCTTGTTTTTGATGTTATATCTAAGAACACATCACCATACCCGGGGTTACATAGATATTCTCTTGTTTTCTTTTAGAAGTTTTATAGTTTTGATTTTGCATTTAATCTATGATCCATTTTCATTCATTTTTATGAAAATGTGAGGTCTGTGTCTAGATTCATTTTTTTGCATGTAGATGCCAGTTTTTTCAGCACCATTCACTGAATAAACTATTCCCTAAATTGCGTTTGTGCAGTTGTCAAAGGCTAGTTGGCAATATTTGAATGGGATTATTTCGGGACTCTCAATTTTTTTTCCTTTGATGTATGTATCCCTTCTTTTACCAATACCACACTGTCTTGGTTCCTACAGTTTTATTGTGGTAAGTGTGAAAATTGGTTAGTATAAGTCCTTCAACTTTTTCTTTCTAGGTTTTCACCTTTCCACCTGAACTTTAGAATCAGTTTTGTTGTTGTTATATGTTTTGTTTTAATATCTGCAAAATAGTGTGCTGAAGTTTTTGTTTGTTGTTTCTTTGGTTTTTAACCACAAATGGGTGTTGAGTTTCACCAAATGCTTCTTTTAGCATCAATTGATATGGTCCTATAATTTTATTCTTTAGCCTTGTGGTGTGGTTTACAGAGAATAATTTTCAGGTATGAAATCCATTTTCCAACTAGGAATAAATCAGCTTAATTGGGATGGCATTGAATCTATAGATAAAATTGGGAAGAACTGTTATCTTAACAAAAGTGAGTCTTCCAATCCACGAACATAGACTATCCATTTATCATTTAGATACTCTTTGATTTCTTTCATTAGTATTTTATTTTTTATATGCATATTCTGTACATATTTTGTTAGATTTATACCTTTGTATTTCATTATTTTGGTTCTATTATAAATGACATTTTTAAATTTCAGACCTCAGTTTGCTGATTGTTATGGATAGAATGTGTTTCTCCAAAAATTCCTATGTTGATGTCCCAACCCTCAATGTGACATTATTTGCAGATAGGGCCTTTATGGAGACAATTTCAGTCAAATGAGGTCAGAAGGGTGGAACCCTAATCCAGTAGGATTAGTGTCCTTGAAGAAGAAATACTAGGGAGTGCTCTTTCTCTCTCTCCATCTCTCCCATGTAAGAACATAACAAGAAGGGAGTCATCTCGGGCGCCTGGGTGGCTCAGTTGGTTAAGCGACTGCCTTCGGCTCAGGTCATGATCCTGGAGTCCCGGGATCGAGTCCCGCATCGGTCTCCCTGCTCAGCAGGGAGTCTGCTTCTCCCTCTGACCCTCCTCCCTCTCATGCTCTCTGTCTCTCATTCTCTCTCTCGCAAATAAATAAAAAATTAAAAAAAAATAAGTATTATTAAAAAAAAAAAAAAAAAAAAAAAAGAAGGGAGTCATCTGCAAACCAGAAAGGGAGCTCTCACCAGAACCTGACCATGCTAATCTCAGACGTCTAGCCTCCAGAACTGTGAGAAATAAATTTCTGTTGTTTAAGCCATCCAGTCTGTGGTATTTTGTTATGGCAGCCTAAGTGGACTAAAACACTGATGTGTAGAAAAAGAAGTAACTTTTGTATATTGACCTCGTCTCTTGAGAACTTGGGACCTTGCTATACTCATTTGATAGTTCCAGGTATTTTTTTATAGATTCTTTGGGATTTTTACATACACAAGCATGGTATTTGACAATAAATAGTTGCAAATAAATAGTCCATTTCCAAACTGTATACTTTATTTCTGTTTCTTATTTATTGCACTAGTTAAGATTCCAGTATATTGTTGAAATGAAAGTGGTGGGAACAGACATCCTTTTCTTGTTCCTGATCTCAGGGGGAAAACAGTTTCTCACATTAAATATGTTGTTAACTGTAGGGGGTTTTTATTGTAGATGTTCTTTATGAAATTAAGGAAGCTCTCCTACATTCCTAGTTTGCTGAATTTTTTATCACAAAGGGATGTTGGGTTTTGTCAAATGTTTACAGAATTGATTATTAGGATCATATGATTTTTCTTCTTTAGCTTGATGATGTAGTGGTTTACATTGATTTTCAAACGTGAAACCAGGTTTGCATACCTGTAATACATGTTTGCTTGTGTTTTGTGACTCTTCCTGTACATTGCTGGATTAAATTTACTGCTATTCTGTTAAGGATTTTGTATGCAGTTTTCATAAAAGATATTGGGGTGTAGTTTCTTTTGTAATATATTTAACTGGTGTTGATTTTAGGGTAATGCTGCCTTAGGATATCTTCTTGGAGAATTGATTCATTTATCATTATGCAAAGCCCTCTTATCCCTGATAATCTTTGCTCTGAAGCAGTTTTGTGTGAACTTAATAAAGCTACTTCAGCTTTTTTTTTTTAATGAGTTAGGAAGTGTTTCCTCTGTTTCTAATTTCTGAAAAAATCAGAAAATTGCTATAATTTTTTTCCTTAAGTATTTGACAGCATTCATCGTGAAACCATTGACTTTGTTGCTTTCTTATTTGGAAGGTGATTGTTAATTCAATTTGTTTAATAAATATAAGTCTGTTAGGATTATCTATTTCTCTTTGTGTTTTTGGTAGTTTTGTGTTTCTAGCAATTGGTCCATTTCAAACAAATTATCAAATTTGGGGGCATTTTTTGTAACCCATTTAATGTCCATGGCATCACTAGCAGTGACCCTTTTTCTTTTCTGATATTGCTAATTTTTATCTTCTCTTTCTTCTTGTTTAGCCTGGGTAGAAGGATATTGACTTTATTGATTTTATAAATGAAACAGTTTTTGGTTTCTTCAATTTTTCCATTGTTTTCAGTTTTATCGAATCCTGCTCTAATTTTTATTATGTTTTCTTTTGCTTGCTTCAGGTTAAAATTGCTCTTCTTTCTCTAGTTTTCTAAATTGGAAGTTTAAGTTATTTATACTAGATCTAGGGTAGATTCCTCCAAGGCTATGAGTTCCCCTCTAAACAATGCTTTCACTGTATCCTACAAACTTTAATAGGTTGTATGTTTATTGATTCAAAACTTTAAAAAACTTTCTCTTGCGACCTTTCTCAGACTTGTGTTTTTTTATAATATTTTTATTTAAAGTCTTTAAAAAGGATTTTTATCAGGGGCACCTGGGTGGCTCAGTCATTAAGCATCATAAGTCATGATCCCAGGGTCCTGGGATTGAGCCCCTCATTGGGCTCCCCACTCCGCGGGAAGCCTGTTCTACCCCTCCCACTCCCTCTGCTTACGTTCCCTCTCTCACTGTGCCTCTCTCTGTCAAAAAGTAAATAAAAATCTTTATAAAATAAAATAAATAAATAAATAAAAGATTTTTATTTAATTTCCAAGTATTTGATGATTTTCCAGATATCTGTTAGTGATATATAGATAAATTCTGTTGTGGCCCAGAATTGGCTTACCTTCTCATTTTCCAAGGAAATGTGAGAAGAATGTATATTCTGCTGTTGTTGGATGGATTATTCTGTAAATGTCAGTTCAACCATTATTATTAGAACTGTTCAGTTCATCTATATCCTTACATATTTTCTTCCTGTTTGATTTGTCAGTTATAGAAGGGTGTTGCTATATACCAGTATAATAGTGAATTTTTCTTTTATCTTTTTTTTCTTTGAAGTTCTATCAGTTTTTGTCTCATATTTTGATGCTCTGTCATTAGGTGCTACATCTTTAGGATCGTTGTCTTCCTGGAGAATTGACACATTATTTAATGCTCCTTTTATTCCTGTAATCTTCCTTATTCTGAAGTCTGCTTTGTGTAAATGTAATATAGCCACTCCATCTTTCTTTTTTTATTGAAGTATAGTTGGCATACAATGTTGTATTAGTTGTAGGTATACAACATAGTGATTCAACAACTCTAAACATTACACTATGCTCACCCCATGAAGTGTAGTTACCACCTGTCACCATACAATGGTATTACAATATTATTACACCCCCAACCTTCTTTTGATTACTGTTAGCATGGTGTATCTCTCTCCATTCCTTTTGCTTAACTTTTTTGAGCATTTTATATTTAAAATTGGATTATTTTAGTTAATATAAATTGGATGCTTTAAAATCTATTCTTATAATAACTAACTTTAATTGTTATATTTGGATTATTAACATTTAAAGTGATTATTAGTTTAATTAGGTTAATTTCCACAATGTCTGTAACTGTTTTCTACTTGCTGATTTGTTTTCCTGGTATCCTTTTTAAACATCTTTTCTGTCAGATCTGATTTTTTTTAATTTTTAATATTTTTAGAGATTGTCTTAGAATTTAAAATATATATATTAAACCATTGGAAGTCATATGTGTAAAGCAGATGCCCGATAACAAAGTATTCCCAATTCCTCCCTCACACTACTCATGACACCATTCTATTATTTTTCTTTACACATACACTATTATCCTCCACTGTATTGCTACTATTATTATTTTAACAAATATTTGTTTTTAATTCAATAAGAATGAGAAAAATAAAATATTTTATTTGTCTTCATTTATTCCTTCCTGATGTTCTTTCTTCATTCACATAGATTCAAGTTTCTGACCTATATCATTTTTTTTCTTCTGCTGAAGAACTTATTTTAACACTTCTTACAACTTCTGCTGACAATGAATTCTTTCAGTTTTGTTTGTCTGAGAAAGTCATTTTGTCCTTTACTTTTGAAGGGTAATTTCACTGGATACAGAATTTCAGAATTTGAGGTTAATAGTTTTTCTTTCAGTACTTTAAATGTTTCACTGCATTTTTGCTCTATAATCTTCAGATTAAATTTCAATGTTTTAATAGGCCTGTGTCTTGGGCCTATGATCATCATAAGTGTTTCCCCAGTGGCATAGCATCATCCCCTTCTAACTTCCCATACCTTCTTCTTTTAAATCTTGACAATAGCTGACCCCATTAGGTAAAACAAATGTTAGAGCAGGCTTGGATAGGAGAAATGCCCTTGCCCCAGCTGAGATTAGGCTGTGGTAAAGTCTTTTTCTCTGAGGAGTTCCCTTCTGTTGCAGAGAAAGCTCTTGCTGTGTTTTACAATGATTACTCTTTCTCTTCCTCTACCAGTTCTAGGAGGGGACTTTTTCAGCTCTTCAACGTGAGAACCTGGTGGGCTTCCTGAAGATGTACAACCCATAAAAATATGGTTAGCCTGCTTAATATTTTGGTTTGAAGGACTTTCTTACTTTCATGCTAATCAATACTCAATGATTCATCAAAATCATCATCATATTATTATTTAAATGTTCCTCTCTTCTTCTGCCTCAGCAGTTTCTACTTCAGCCAGCCTATTTTGACTACACCTCTGGATGCACTTATGTCTCTAGATTTTGAGGTAGCAGTTTGGCCTGAAACCGGAGCTCTTTGATAAGCCTCAAAACATCATTGAATTTCAGTTTGTCCAGTTTTTCTTGTTATTAGGATATAAGTGGTATTTAGATAATGGAACTGAACTAGAAGTCCTCTGCTTATAATTTTCATATTTACTTTGCAAAAAAATATTGGTAGATCATTTTAGCAACTGTTAGAAAACAGACCTTACAACACAATAGAGTTTAAAAATATAATACATTTAAAAATTTTTTTGAAGTTGCACAACTATGTATTTAGCATCTATCAATTCAGAAGAATCCACTTCGAGGTAGAATGTTCTGTTTATCTTTTATTTTGTCTGTAACAATTCTTATGTAAAAATAATAATTTGAAATCATTTTTGTGTGACTTGAATAAATTAATGTAAGATTTTGAGTCTACAGAAGGAAATAAACATGGTTTAGGACCAGATTAAGAAAAGTTAATTTAAGATGTATTAATGGTAAATTAATCTCTAGTTTTCAAATATGTTCATACAAACCCCATTTCTTGTCTTGTCACACTAATTTTCCATAGCTCATATAGCCTTAGAATCAATAGAATTTTTACTAAGGAAATTAGAAATAGTAACCAGACATCCTACAATTCAGCTACCTATTTAAAGAGGAATCATCTTGAACTACTATAATCTTTCAAGTTTTAAAAATTATCAGAAGGGGTGCCTGGGTGGCTCAATTGGTTGAGCATCCAACCCTTGATTTCAGCTCAGATCATGGTCTCTGGGTTATGGGATCAATCCCCAAGTCAGGCTCCACTCTCATCTTATAGTCCACTTGTCCCTCTCCCTCTGCTCCTCCCCCTGCTCCCTGCTCACTCATTATCTCTCTCTCAAATAAATAAATAAATACAATCTTTTAAAAAATAAATAGAGATTATCAGGAAAGTATTAGAGGAGCAAGCATAAATGGGATGTTTGAGTTATCCTCCTCTGTTTTTTGAACAGTTTCTCGAAGATCTCCAGTTTTTCTTATATTTGAAAGAAAACGTAGAATAGTGGAAGTTCAAGTATAATATGGCCCAAGGGAATGTGGATATGAAATAATTTGAAATGGTAAACTCATCTCTTTCCCAGCTCCTAAGGAGATTGTTTAATGGATTTTCAATAGAAGCTTCATAACACTGCACAGTGGGGAATCAGTTTTCATCTGAATTCAAAGGAGAAAATGACTCTTTGATCCCAAAGAGGTTAAGATGCCCTTCCCTTTACTACTATAGAGAGAAAAAATATATTGTTAATAAGGAAAAGGGATTGTGGGAGAGAGAATAAAGTTGTAAAACCACACAGAAATGTAAGACAAAGCATGCAGTTGAGAGAGAGAGAAAGGGAGAGAGAGAGAGAATGGAAGTATGAATAAGTGAATATAAATCCTACTATCATTCCCATTGAAAAGTTATACAGGAAACAAACATTTTACGTAATAATTTGGAATGAAACAAGTCTTCCCTATATTTCAGTAAATAATAATATCATTAAAAAGACTGCACTTTAGGGCGCCTGGGTGGCTCAGTCGGTTAAGCGACTGCCTTCGGCTCAGGTCATGATCCTGGAGTCCCAGGATCGAGTCCCGCATCGGGCTCTCTGCTCAGCAGGGCGTCTGCTTCTCCCTCTGACCCTCCCCTCTCTCATACTCTATCTCATTCTCTCTCTCTCAAATAAATAAATAAAATCTTTAAAAAAAAAAAAAGACTGCACTTTAGGCAAGTTTTGTATGTAAAAATTAAGAACTTTTTTAATTGTGTGTGTATAGAGTACAAAGGTGAAGGGGAAATGCAATATGGAAATTCTGCTAGGTTTTGAGAATATTCGGGAAAAAAAAATTCAGGTCAAAGCAGAAATATACTCTTGACCACACTCTTTATAATTCACCTTCTTGTGTACAGTGAGGAGAAATAAGTTTGATATTAGAACTCACTTCAAAGCATTGAAGCTTACAGCCTCTAGGTATGTGTAGTAAAATATATATGTTCTTGTTTGAGAGTAAGGTTTCAAACATTTTCTAAAAAATCGTTTCACTTCAAAAATTTTATTTAATTTCTATCAACAGGTTTTGACTTACACAGATAATTTGGTTGTGTGAAAGTCTCATGATATTTGTGTCACAATTTTGGTATTTGGTAGTGACTAGGATATGTATTTCAACAAGTTTTTTTTACCCCTGTATATTATGAATTTCAGTATGAATATAGAAGACAATGGAAATATAAAGAACCACAAGCACCACCAAATTTTAAATGGTATACCAGCAAATTTGCTGGAAAATAAATATAATAATAGATCTGTTGAGTTCATGATTTGGCAATCTTTTCACATTATCTGGATAATATTTTCCATTATGTTTTTATATCACTAAACTGTTCCTTCTATAATTCTAGGCTCTGGAATAAAAGAGAACAGAATCTATCAATAACTTCAGAGATGACTTCTTCCTTTTGTGACTAAAATAAATATTTTTAAAGCAGTGTTATTTATGTTGACAACCATCTCATCATTCCATAGTTATACATTTATTTTAGATTAAAATTCATATTCAATTTACTTTGATTAATTTCTAGCATATAAGAACTTATTATTTGCTTATTATATATGATATAATTACCATTATTACAGAAGTGACTGCAGTTGATTTGACTATATTATGACAACTATATTAAACAAACAAGCCTAATAAACATATAAACTTGTTAGCAAATATTCCTGTAATCTATTTGTTTATGAGGAAAATGTGCCCATCAGAACCTTGAGACACATCCTTTTAAAACTCTGTTTCTTAAATAATCAAGAAGTCCATTTCCCACATATACAGCTAAAATCAGCAAAGCTAAAATTATCTTGTCTAAGTGTAACATACAGATGAATTATCAAACAGATCATAGGTGTGGAAAGAGTAGAAATAGGTCAAAATAGAGAAAGTGTTCTCTAAAATAAATGCAAACGTTTCACCTTTACCAATATTTGGGGAGAGAAGACAATGTGTCTGTCGTCTCAAGAGTTATTATGTCCCTATTTTCTTTGAAATACACAATCTGAGAAGAACTTAAAGGAAAAGACACAACCCATTAGCCATATTCATTTTAAATTTAAAATGATTTTGCACAGAAATTCTTAAACATTTCAATTTTATCCAAGACCTATCTGTAAGGCTCCACAGAATTAATCAATAGTTCTAAGTAAATTGTACTCAGATGTCTGATTTTAGTGTGTGCTATATCTTGTCAGTATAAAACTCTGACACTTTAAACCACTTTCTCAAAAACAAGCATTTTATATACAAATGGCAACAGTCAAATATTGTGTATTTGAAAATAGTCATTTGCTATACATATTCAACTACCCTATTTGCACTAACATTTTTAAAGAAACTGAGTAAGTTTCTATGATACTGACTTAACTTTTATCATTATCCAGTAAAATATAATATCAGTAAAACTGAAACATATTTGAAACTAAACATACTCAGACTAACTAGTAACTAATCAGATTATAGTCCCTATGCTATTTAAGTTGATATTTAGTTTACATATAGACTTTCTGGTTAAATCCAAAAATAGGCAATAAATAGCTTAAAGTACATTTTTTTGCTTACATGTGAAAATCTAGTTAGATAATAAGTAATCAGCATCAAGGGGAGACCAAAGATTTCCATTGTGAATCCTCACAAATAAATTAACATTTGACTTCATTCATTGGTATTACTAAACTTTCTTAGACTAATTTACCATATATTTGTATTAGGACCACTGAATGAGGGCTAAGATGGAAAAAGAGGGGAAACTAGAATATGATCAGTACTGTCCAGATGATTAGCTATTTTCACATAAGTTAACATATAGCGTGCACACTTCTAACAATTCTACTTCAGGCCCCACCTGTACCAAGATTTCCTTTCCAAAGTTTCTGTTCTTTTGTTTCCAGAGTGTATCCATTAAGCAGTTACTCCCCAATCTCTTCTCTCCCTAGTCCCTAGCACCCACCAAGCTGCTTTCTCTCTCTAGGGATTTACCTCTTCTGGATATTTCATATACATGGAATCATGCAATTTATGACTTTTTGTGTCTGTCTTATTTAATTTAGCACACTGTTTTTGAAGTTTATTAAGGTTGTAGTATGTATCAAGAATTTATTCCTTTTTATGGCTGATTGATATTATATTATATGCATATTCCATAATTTGCTTATCTATTGATTAGTTGGATATTGGATTGTTTCCACCTTTTAACTATTGGTTGAGTACCTGTTTTCAATTCTTTTGGATATATATGAGGATTGGAATTACTGGATTGGAATTGGTAGCTACTCTACCAATTCTATGTTTAACTTTTGAAGAACTACCAAATTGCTTTCCACAGACCATTGTACATTCCCACCAGCAATGTGTGGACACTCGCATTCTTAAAATCATGCCAAAAAGTATCATGGAGAATTTTGAAACAATACCTAGAATTATAGTTCTTCTTGAAACGGTTCTTAAAATATTTGTTTATTGAAAATTCAAAGAGTTATAGTCACCATCAGGAATACCAGTCAAGTTTTCAGATGTGTGGTTAGAGGTAACTACATCAGGACTACCTAGTGACCGTCAATTAAGAAATGTTAAATTGAGTGTGAAAATGTGTCTCAGAATTAATGAAATAAAAAGTTCTAAACATCATCCTTTATTTAAATGTACTTAAGATAGTTTTTTTTATTAAGGATTTGAAAATAACCAATACTTAATAATTATTATTGTGCAAACATAAAAAAATAAGTATTTACAAAAAATTACCCTGATCAAGCTAAATTGCACTCTAAACAATACCACTTAATGCAAAAATGTTCAGGTTTTATATCCAATATGTTTATTTTATTTTAACTCTTAGATTTTATTATGAATTTAAATATTAACATATATATTAGTAGGCCATGGATTTGTATCTTCTGCACTTCTCTATATTCTTAATAATATATTTCAAGAAAGAGTCCCAAGTTGGCAGGGCCCTACATAGACAGGACAGATCCAAGTTCTGGTGGGCCTAGAACTTTTAAAATTAGTATAGTTCTTTTTAGGAAAAATAATAAGAAATTAAAAATAAAAATATTGAGGGGGGCGGAGCAAGATGGCGGAGGAGTAGGAGACCTGGATTTCGTCTGGTCTCAGGAATTCAGCTGGATAGGGATCAAACCATTCTGAACACCTACAAACTCAACAGGAGATCGAAGAAAAGAAGAGCAACAACTCTCTCATCAGAAAAGCGACCACTTTCTGGAAGGTAGGACGTGCGGAGAAGTGAATCCGAGGCGATATTCGGGAGGATAGACGGCGGGGGAGGGGCCTCCGTCGGCCGCTTCTGGCAAGTGATAGAGCCGCGGAGCACAAAATCGGAACTTTTAAAAGTCTGCTCCGCCGAGGGACGTCACTCTGGTGGCTAAGCGGGGGGTGGAACCCTCCGGGACAGTGTGGTCTCAGGACCCTCGGGGTCACAGAAAGACCGGGGGTGCCTGAGTGTGGCAGAGCTCCCAGGTAATGGAGCAGGGAAGCTGGCTGCAGAGGCGGAGCCCAGGCGCGGGCTCTCAGCTCGGGGTTGCCATAAACTGTGATCCGCGGCACAGTCAGGCCACTGCTCCTCCAGCAGGGACCCAACAAGCGGCAGATCCGGGGAGACTCACCTTCCTCCCCTGGGAGGAGCGGCATGGGAGTGCACCGCAGGGATCTGCTGGGTTTGGAGACTCCACCCGGGGTCGGGTGCCAGAGATAGAAACGCGCGGTCACAGGCCGGGTGAGCACGGAGTGCGGCTGGAGACCGGGGAGACGGGAGTGACTGACGGCTTTTCTCTGGGGCCTCACTGAGAAGCGGGGCCCCAAGTTCTCGGCTCCTCCGCGGCGGAGATTGGGAGGCCGCCATTTTCACTCTCCGCCTCCAAAGCTGTACGGAAATCTCGCAGGGAACAAAAGCCCCGGAGAGCAAACCTGAGCAGATTACTTAGCTGGGAGGGGGCAAGGGCGGGGCAATTCTGCCTCCGGCAAAGACATTTGGAAACCACGGCAACAGGCCACTCCTCAGAAGATCAGCGAGAACAGCCAGCCAAGACCAAGTTTACCCATCAATGAGAACGGCAGAACTCCAGCTCTAGGGGACTACTGCACATAGAATTCATGGCCTTTTTACCATGATTCTGTAGTCTTTCAAAGTTAATTTTTTTTTAACTGTCTTTTTTTCTTTTTTTTTCTTTTTGAATTTTTCTTTTTCCCTTTTTCAACCAACATCTTATCAATCCCTTTTTTAAAAAAAAAAAAAAAACATTTTTATTTTTCATTTTTAGAGTCATATTCTATCCCTTCATAGTAGTTACCCGTATTTTTGGCTTATATATATAAGTTGTTCTCTCTTTAAAATTTTGAGATAGTTTCTTCTAACAGATCAAAATATACCCTAAATCTCTAGTATATGGTGTTTTCTATTCCCCTGCCTGATCACATCCTCTCCCTTTTTTTTTTCTTTTTTTAAATCCTCTTCTTTCTTTTTTCAAACAATTTCTTATCAATTCCTTTTATAAAATTTTTTATAATTTCCATCTTTACAGTCATATTCCATCCCTTCATCATATCAACCCTTATTTTTGTACATATATAAGTTTTTCTTTCTTTAAAATTTTGGGAGACACTTTCTTCTAAAAGACGAAAATACACCCCAAATCTAGTGTGTGGCACTGATCTATATACCAGCCTGATCATATTTGATCACATTCTGGTTTTTTTGTTGTTGTTCTTTTGTTTTGTTTGTTTTTGTTTTTATCTTTTTTTCTTTTTTTTCTTTTTCTTTTTTCTCTCTTTCCCTTTCGTTTCCCACTGCTTCAGGTTTTTTCTGATTTGTTTAGAGTATAATTTCTGGGGACGTTGTTACTCTGCTAGCATTTTGTTCTCTCATTAATCTATTCTCCTCTGCACAAAATGACAAGACGGAAAAAATCACCTCAAAAAAAAGAACAAGAGCTAGTACCGACTGCCAGGGACCTACTCAATACAGACATTAGTACGATGTCAGATCTAGAGTTCAGAATCATCACTTTAAAGATACTAGCTTGGCTTGAAAAAAATATGGAAGTTATTAGAGAAACCATTTCTGGAGAAGTAAAAGAACTAAAATCCAACCAAGTAGAAATCAAAAAGGCTATTAATGAGGTGCAATCAAAAAAGGGGGCGCTAACTGCTAGAATAAATGAGGCAGAAGAGAGAATCAGTAATATAGAAGATGAAATGATGGAAAATAAAAAAGCTGAGAAAAAGAGAGATAAACAACTACTGGATCACGACGGCAGAATTCGAGAGATAAGCGATACCATAAGACGAAGCAACATTAGAATAATTGGGATCCCAGAAGAAGAAGAAAGAGAGAGAGGGGCAGAAGGTATAATGGAGCAAATTATAGCAGAGAACTTCCATAATTTGGGGAAGGAAACAGGCAGGAAAATCCAGGAAGCACAGAGAACCCCTCTCAAAATCAATAAAAATAGGTCAACACCCCGACATCTAATAGTAAAACTTACGAGTCTCACAGACAAAGAGAAAATCCTGAAAGCAGCTCGGGAGAAGAGATATGTAACCTACAAGGGTAGAAACATTAGATTGGCAACAGACCTATCCACAGAGACCTGGCAGGCCAGAAAGGACTGGCAGGATATATTCAGAGCACTAAATGAGAAACATATGCAGCCAAGAATACTATATCCAGCTAGGCTGTCATTGAAAATTGAAGGAGAGATACAAAGCTTCCAGGACAAACAAAAACTAAAGGAATTTGCAAACACAAAACCAGCCCTACAGGAAATCTTGAAAGGGGTCCTCTAAGCAAAGAGAGAGCCTAAAAGCAAGATAGAACAGAAAGGAACAAAGACAATATACGGTAACAGTCACCTTACAGGCAATACAATGGCACTAAATTCCTATCTTTCAATAGTTACCCTGAATGTAAATGGGCTCAATGCCCCAATCAAAAGACACAGGCTATCAGACTGGATTAAAAAACAAGACCCATCTATATGCTGTCTGCAAGAGACTCATTTTCGACCCAAAGACAGCCCCAGATTGAAAGTGAGGGGGTGGAAAACCATTTACCATGCTAATGGACACCAAAAGAAAGCTGGGGTGGCAATCCTTATATCAGACAAATTAGATTTTAAACCAAAGACTGTAATAAGAGATGAGGAAGGACACTATATCATACTTAAAGGATCTATCCAACAAGAAGATCTAACAATTGTAAATATCTATGCCCCTAACATGGGAGCAGCCAATTATATAAGCCAATTAATAACAAAAGCAAAGAAACACATCGACAACAATACAATAATAGTGGGTGACTTTAACACCCCCCTCACTGAAATGGACAGATCATCTAAGCAAAAGATCAACAAGGAAATAAAGACTTTAAATGACACACTGGACCAAATGGACTTTACAGACATATTCAGAACATTCCACCCCAAAGCAACGGAATACACATTCTTCTCTAGTGCCCATGGAACATTCTCCAGAATAGATCACATCCTAGGTCACAAATCAGGTCTCAACCGGTACCAAAAGATTGGAATCATTCCCTGCCTATTTTCAGACCACAATGCTTTGAAACTAGAGCTCAATCACAAGACAAAAATCAGAAAGAACTCAAATACATGGAGGCTAAAGAGCATCCTACTGAAGAACGAATGGGTCAACCAGGAAATTAAAGAAGAATTAAAAAAATACATGGAAACCAATGAAAATGAAAACACAACTATTCAAAATCTTTGGGATGCAGCAAAGGCAGTCCTAAGAGGAAAGTATATAGCAATACAAGCCTTTCTCAAGAAACAAGAAAGGTCTCAATACACAACCTAACCCTACACCTAAAGGAGCGGGAGAAAGAACAGCAAATAAAGCCTAAACCCAGCAGGAGAAGAGAAATCATAAAGATCAGAGCAGAAATCAATGAAATAGAAACTAAAAGAGCAGTAGAACAGATCAACGAAACTAGGAGCTGGTTCTTTGAAAGAATTAACAAGATTGATAAACCCCTGGCCAGACTTATCAAAAAGAGAAGAGAAATGACCCAAATCAACAAAATCATGAATGAAAGAGGAGAGATCAGAACCAACACCAAAGAAATACAAACAATTATAAGAACATATTATGAGCAACTCTATGCCAGCAAATTAAATAACCTGGAAGAATGGATGCATTCCTAGAGATGTACCAACTACCAAAACTGAACCAGGATGAAATAGAAAACCTGAACAGACCTATAACCACTTAGGAAATTGAAGCAGTCATCAAAAATCTCCCAAAAAACAAAAGCCCAGGGCCAGATGGCTTCCCAGGGGAATTCTACCAAACATTTCAAGAAGAATTAATAGCTATTCTTCTGAAACTGTTCCAAAAAATAGAAATGGAAGGAAAACTTCCAAACTCATTTTATGAGGCCAGCATTCCCTTGATCCCAAAACCAGACAAAGACCCCATCCAAAAGGAGAATTACAGACCAATATCCCTGATGAACATGGATGCCAAAATTCTCACCAAAATACTAGCCAATAGGATCCAACAGTACATTAAAAGGATTATTCACCATGACCAAGTGGGATTTATCCCTGGGCTGCAAGGTTGGTTCAACATCTGCAAATCAATCAATGTGATACAATACATTAACAAAAGAAAGAACAAGAATCATGTGATCCTCTCAATAGATGCAGAAAAAGCATTTGACAAAGTACAGCATCCTTTCTTGATCAAAACTCTTCAGAGTATAGGGATAGAGGGTACATACCTCAATATCATAAAAGCCATCTATGAAAAACCTACCGTGAATATCATTCTCAATGGGGAAAAACTGAGAGCTTTCCCCCTAAGGTCAGGAGCGCGGCAGGGATGTCCACTATCACCACTGCTATTCAACATAGTATTGGAAGTCCTAGCCACAGCAATCAGACAACAAAAAGAAATCAAAGGCATCCAAATTGGCAAAGAAGAAGTCAAACTCTCACTGTTTGCAGATGATATGATACTTTATGTGGAAAATCCAAAAGACTCCACCCCAAAACTGCTAGAACTCATACAGGAATTCAGTCAAGTGGCAGGATATAAAATCAATGCACAGAAGTCAGTGGCATTCCTATACACCAACAACAAG
This sequence comes from Neomonachus schauinslandi, assembly GCF_002201575.2. Lineage (NCBI taxonomy): Eukaryota > Metazoa > Chordata > Mammalia > Carnivora > Phocidae > Neomonachus > Neomonachus schauinslandi. The sequence goes on along the minus strand of NC_058415.1, from coordinate 38,096,220 downwards.
ACAGAAGAAAGAGAAATAAGCAGTCGATCCCATTTACAATTGCACCCAAAACCATAAGATACATAGGAATAAATCTAACCAAAGAGACAAAGGATCTGTACTCAGAAAACTATAAAATACTCATGAAAGAAATGGAGGAAGACACAAAGAAATGGAAAAACGTTCCATGCTCATGGATTGGAAGAACAAATATTGTGAAGATGTCAATGCTACCTAGAGCAATCTACACATTCAATGCAATCCTCATCAAAATACCATCCACTTTTTTCAAAGAAATGGAACAAATAATCCTAAAATTTGTATGGAACCAGAAAAGACCCCGCATAGCCAGAGGAATGTTGAAAAAGAAAAGCAAAGCCGGCGGCATCACAATTCCGGACTTCCAGCTCTATTACAAAGTTGCCATCATCAAGACAGTATGGTACTGGCACAAAAACAGACACATAGATCAATGGAATAGAATAGACAGCCCAGAAATGGACCCTCAACTCTATGGTCAACTCATCTTCTACAAAGCAGGAAAGAATGTCCAATGGAGAAAAGACAGTCTCTTCAACAAATGGTGTTGGGAAAATTGGACAGCCACATGCAGAAGAATGAAACTGGACCATTTCCTTATACCACACACAACAATAGACTCCAAACGGTTGAAAAACCTCAATGTGAGACAGGAGTCCATCAAAATCCTAAAGGAGAACATAGGCAGCAACCTCTTTGACCTCAGCCAAAGCAACTTCTTCCTAGAAACATTGCCAAAGGCAAGGGAAGCAAGGGCAAAAATGAACTATTTGGACTTCATCAAGATAAAAAGCTTTTGCAAAGCAAAGGAAACAGTCAACAAAACCAAAAGACAACCGACAGAATGGGAGAAGATATTTGCAAATGACATATCAGATAAAGGGCTAGTATCCAAAATCTATAAAGAACTCATCAAAGTCAACACCCAAAGAACAAAAAATCCAATCAAGAAATGGGCAGAAGACATAAACAGACATTTTTCCAAAGAAGACATCCAAATGGCCAACAGACACATGAAAAAGTGCTCAATATCGCTCGGCATCAGGGAAATCCAAATCAAAACCTCAATGAGATACCACCTCGCACCAGTCAGAATGGCTAAAATTAACAAGTCAGGAAACGACAGATGTTGGCAGGGATGCAGAGCAAGGGGAACCCTCCTACACTGTTGGTGGGAATGCAAGCTGTTGCAGCCACTCTGAAAAACTGTATGGAGGTTTCTCAAAAAGTTGAAAATAGAGCTACCATATGACCCAGCAATTTCACTACTGGGTATTTACCCCAAATATACAAAAGTAGCGATCCGAAGGGGTACATGCACCCCGATGTTTATAGCAGCAACGTCCACAATAACCAAACTGTGGAAAGAGCCAAGATGTCCATCGACAGATAAATGGATAAAGAAGAAGTGATATATATATATACAATGGAATATTATGCAGCCATCAAAAGGAATGAGATCTTGCCATTTGCAATGACGTGGATGGAACTGGAGGGTATTATGTTGAGTGAAATAAGTCAAACAGAGAAAGACATGTATCATATGATCTCACTGATATGAGGAATTCTTAATTGCAGGAAACAAACTGAGGGTTGCTGGAGTGGGGCGTGGGGTGGGAGGGATGGGGTGACTGGATGATAGACACTGGGGAGGGTATGTGCTCTGGTAAGCGCTGTGAATTGTGCAAGACTGTTGAATCTCAGATCTGTACCTCTGAAACAAATAATGCAATATATGTTAAGAAAAAAAAAAGAAGAAGAAGAAGGTAGCAGGAGGGGAAGAATGAAGTGGGTGAAATCTGAGGGGTAGAGGAAGCATGAGAGATGATGGACCCCTAAAAACAAACAGGGTTCTAGAGGGGAGTGGGGTGGGACGATGGGTTAGCCTGGTGGTGGGTATTGAGGAGGGCACATTCTGCATGGAGCACTGGGTGTTATGCACAAACAATGAATCATGGAACACTTCATCTAAAACTAATGATCTAATGTATGGGGATTAACATAAGAATAAAAAAATATTTTAGTATTTTAATATTTATCCAGAAATTTTTCAAAAGCACAGTGAATTACAAATTTTGGAATCTGTTGATTTGCCTAAGCATCAGAGACTCCTAGGAACTTGGTTACAATCTACAAAAGGGAGAAGTCTTCAAGTTTGAGTTTTCTTGGCTTCACAGAAAATCTGCTCATATCTATACCAAGGACTATTTACCATTGTCTTCTATCTATTTGCAGTCTAGAATAAAATGGACTGAACCCAGAAGCATGATAAAAGCTGTGAAAATGACTTTGGCATCCAAGAGGTCACATATGTTTCATAATGGAATAATTTTGCTTATGGAAAATACCTGTGAGAATGTCATGAATTGCCACAGCTGGAAAGTTTAAATGTATCTAATCTAATATTCTTACTTTAGAGTTGAAGAAAATGAGTGACAGCGAAGTACATTAACTTGCATCAGATCATAATTCTAGCTAAAAGAAGACCAGAATGCAGGTTTTGCCTAATTTCAACATAGTTATCTTTCTACTTTGGAAGAAAAAGAACACTCCTGGGGTGCCTGGATGGCTCAGTCGGTTAAGCGTCTGCCTTTGGCTCAACTCATGATGAATACTCCAGAATTATTTTAACTCTTAGCACTACTGAATCATACAAATTGATCCAGTTAAGGAAACAGGGAAGATGATGGAGGAAAACAACAAAAACCAGAAGCTAATCGGCACTGACTACATGTTAGTAACTATGCTCTGTTCTTTATAATATAGTCTCATATTTAATAACCACTGTATTGCTTCCTCATTTTATAACTGAGATACTAAAAAGCTCAAAGATGATATCTGGCTTGATTAATTTTCTTTCTACTGCCAGTTGCCTCATGAAAACAAGGAGCCCTGGGCACTGCTGCATATATGTGTTTTTGGCATTTATGCCCATGCATCCCTTCTTGAGCTTCCCTAATATGTCTTATTCATCTGACAAATTATTAATTTCCCTTTGAAAACAAGATAACTGTCAACATTCTTCCCAAACATACCAGGAGGATGTGTCAGTGCATTCACATACAAAAAGCTACAGCAAAAATACTATGTGACAAGTGTTATATTAGTGGTAATACCAAGTGGCTTAAGGGAATCATCAAAAAGGTAAGTCTTTCCAGGATGGTGTGACCTCTGAAACAGCATCTAAGAAGACATTGCATTGAAGTGCATTCTGAGTAACTGTTGATAAAAAGACATATATTCCAAGTAAACCATGTGAAGTTTGAAAAGTGTATCCCAGCTTGGCTAAAGTAAAAGGCTTTAGTTGCAAACTGACGCAGAGGAATGCCAATGAAATGGTTAGGACTCATCTAATGAGGGGTCTTGCTTGTTAATGCAAGCAGTTGGGGTTTCAATTAATAGCTAATTGGAAATGTGCTAGAGATTTTTATTATGGTGATGTTAATAAAGAAATAACTTTCAAAAGATTACTTTACCCTTGATATAGAGGATGAATATGACAAGAAAAAAAATGGATGGCAGGAAGACCAGCAAAGAAGTTATTAAAAGCAAGATGTGAGCAACTGGAAATGGAAGTGATGTATATCCTATCTATAATATCAGTATGGCCTTTTTTGAAGGCAGAAATATGGTTCTTGGGGCACCTGGGTGGCTCAGTCGTTAAGTGTCTGCCTTCAGTTCCAGTCATGATCCCAGGGTCCAGGGATCGATCCCCAAATCGGGCTCCCTGCTCAGCAGGAAGCCTGCTTTTCCCTCTCCCACTCCCCCTGCTTATGTTCCCTCTCTCACTATGTCTCTCTCTCTGTCAAATAAATAAATAAAATCTTAAAAGAAATATGGTTTTTTTCTTCATGGTAGCTACTCTACATTTTGTCTCAGTTCTACAAATACAGAAGCTGCTCCATTAGAATATAAAAGTGAATGTTTATTTTCCAGATTCTCTTGCTTCTCACTAGTACATCACTCTCTCCTCTGATCTGACCTTTACTACCCCAGTCAATAGACAATGAGACAGTGACATCTTTTGATTCCTCAATCAATAAGTAGGTGGCTTAGGAAAGATTAACAGTGATGATCTTCATCCTTTATAAGTCTGACATTGTCATTCAGACAGATGAGAAGATGGATAATTAGATTACAGTCACATTCAAGGTAGTGAAACAAGAGTTTCATGAAAATAGTAAAATAGAACTTTTTAATTAGGTTCAAATACTTGTATTTTATACTATACAAAACACAACTTGTTAGCTATGAATCCAGTTGCATTTTATTCCTTTACTTATCAGCCAAACCAAAATAAGACAAATGTAGTATTCTCCAGATATTATGTTAATGTAGAAATAGTTGATTAGTGATTTGCGTTTTGGCTCATTATGGAGATTTATAAGGATTTAAACCTATTTTACGGTGATTGAAATAATTAAAGTGATCTCTATTTCTATAATATTTGGATTGATATATGTTAAGCTTCTCTAAATACTAGCCATTTAGAAAGAAATCTTTCAGAGAGATCATGAATCAAACAGTTATTCAGCCACATTCTGAAATTTCAGGAGCAAGTTAGGTAGAGTAAGTGGATTAAGTTAAAGTTAGGAAAAAATCATATATTTGGTATCCTAATATAGATTTTTAGGTCTCTGAGGATGGGTCTGTGGGTGTTCAAGATCTTGGCTGGAACACCCGCTAAGTCTGGTTTTCTACCTTCAGATCCTATTTGCTGCAAGAGGTAGTTGGAGAGGGCAATGCAGATGCTTATAGAAGCAGCATGTCTCAAAGTTTTATGAAAAGAAACTAACTTTAGAAGTTAGTCAGAAGCTTCTAAAAGATAGATTTTTAAACTCCAAGCACAAATCCATTGAATTAGAATTCCTGGTAGCAGAGTGGCAAATCTGCATTTTTAACAATGATTTTTATGCACTTGAATGCTCAAACAATGGTCTTCAAACTTTGGCTCCTGTTACTCTTAAAAGAAATTTAAAAACCTATATCTTACACATTTAATGTTTTCTTCAAAAAATTTAACAATTTTTTTGTGATGAAAATGCTGAAGATTTACTCTCAGAAAATATCAAGTATACACTACAGTGTTATTAACTATAGTGAGATGATTGATGTATTAATTAGTTGTGGTAACTATTCAACAATGTATCTATCAAATCATCACATATGCACTTTAAATATGTACAACTTGATCAGTCAATTATACCTCAATAAAGCTGAAAAATAATATTTAAAATTTTTAATAGGTAATAAAGTGATTAACAAGTTTTAGCAATTTTAAATATTGTTACTTCTCGTATATTATTTACACTAGCATATTAGGTAAAACAGTATATAATTCTTATACATATATCCAGAGTGCTTAGATAACTTGTGATTTGATATCCACTGTCATCATTTGAAAACTTCACTTTTATAGTTATAAATTATTGCATTTTCTCACTGAATGCATATTTATAATCTGGTTAATTAATTTTATCCTAATGTAATAGCATTTAAAACAATATTTTGTTATGGACAATTTAAAGCCAGCATAAAAGAATATATAATATTGTAACTAACCCTCATTGCATAATATCTAGTTTCAATAATTAACGGTATATGGGCAAGCATGTTTCATATATACCCCCATTCAGTATTGTCTTATTGTATTGATTTTAAAGCAAACCCAAGACATAATGTTATTTTATGTGTAAATATATATGTATTTGTTTCTGAAAAAATAAGGATTGCTTTTTAAATACACCATAGTCCATTCCAAAGCACTAAAAATAAGAATAATTCCTTAATGTAATCAAATATCAGGTCATTGTTAAAATTTTCTTGCTTTTCTCATAAATGTATGTGTATATTTTAAGTTTGTTTGTTAAAATAGGATCCAAATAAAATCCACACATTTTATTTGGTTGATAAAGATCTGAATTTTCTTTCAATTTGTAGCATTGCTGTTTAATAGAACTTGCTGTAAACATGAAAAATCTTCTGTATGTATGGTCTCCATCTGTGACTATTGTGCCCTTGAAGTGTACTAGATGAACTGAATTTTTAACCTAATTTTTATTGATTTAAATTTAAATAGCCACATGTGGCAAGTAGCTACAGTACTAGAAAGTGAAGGTCAAAGAAATGACTCTCTGTCTTTTTTTTTACTTACAATTTATCTGTTTTAACAATTTATCTGTTAAAAAATATCAAATTTTTTTGTCTATTCGGTATCCCATAATCTGGATTCTATTGGCTATATTTTTGAGATGGCATTTGATATTTTCCTCTGTCTCATATATTGTCTGTAAATTGATATTCAGATCTAGGAATCTGATCAATTTAAGACTGATTTTCAGCAAGAATATGGCATAGATAGTTGTTATTGTATTCTTCCATTAGGAGGCCTCTTGCCTAATTGCTTCCTGTTAGTGATCATTGCCTAGATCCATAGCTTCATTTGTGGCTACAAATGGTGATATTCTAATTCTGTCCTTATTTTCATTAAGACTGGAATGCTTATATAAAGAGAAATGCCTTTCTTAATTATTTAGTTATCCAGAAATGTAGTTTGAACAGAAAGGTGAAATAAATTCTTGATTCTTACTTTTCAAAATAGACAAATACCACAAATACCATATAATTTCAGTCATGTGGAATTTAAGAAATAACTGGGTTCTTTAAAATTTTATGATCTTAATAATTATTATTATTTTTAATGCCATTATGATAGCATAGAGTTACATAAATATGATATATCTCAATCTATTTAAATAATATTTCTTCTTGATGAAAAAACTTTTTTATTATTGAGTCAAATGAGAATGTCTTCAAGTTGGCTCCTGAGATCATTTACATGATACCAGGGAGTGTGTGAAAACTTTTTTGCTTTATTATGTAAGATATTCCAGGCTGATCTAGTGTATTTCTTGTTCTAGATCTGCAATCAGCCATCTCTGAGAAACTGTGGTTTACTTTAGTTGAAGAGTTTTAGAGACCCCAATTTGGTCACTGAGTTGGCCATTTTCTTTCTTGACACTTTCAAGGGTCAAAGAGAACAACAACAAAAACAACAAATTTAAAAATGCCATTGCGACTTCATACTAATACTTCCAAATCAAATTTCAGTATCTCAGAGTTGTTACTTAAGCTTGTTGAACTTATATCTCTTTACCCTTTGTCCATTTCAGAAAATCTATTTTTTAAAAGATGTCAATATTCATTAGTCCTGTTCTTTACCCCACAATACATACATAATATTTTCTGGATGAAAAAATGAAATAATGTATAAAGCATTGAATTTTCAATAATATAAAGAAACCTTCTACAGAACAATGTTAACTGTAAAAACAAACAAACAAAAAAACAAAACAAAAATTCAACTGAGTAAATTTTAAAGATCTTATTGGCTTTATTCAATGATTCATGAATTGGGCAGCATCCAATCTAGCAGACAGAAAAGAAGCTCCAGGGAGCTGTACAAAATAAAAGACTTTTCTTAGCAGAAGGGGACAGGAGCAAAGAAGTTATACTAGGCAAAAAACCAGATTGGTTATGGCAAAACCACTTTTTTTAGGGGATCACAAGAGTTTATCAGGGAGATTACCTAACTATCGCTGATCAGAAGATATCTGATTGACGATTGCTCTGAAGAACAGATTCACAGCAGCCTTACTCTCAGTTTCAAAGGGGAAAAAAAACACTTTACTGATGTTATAAAAATCTAATAGAAACAGAAAGAAAAGGGAAATCTTTGCACTGACCTTGAGGCCACTAATGTCAACTAATCTCATGCATAATGAGTCTCACAAATTCTTCAGCCTGCCTGTGTCCTTGCAGGTTGGGGTGGTCAGTTAAGCAGCACAAATCACAGGAACCTCCATCCTTATAGTACAACTGTGAAGGAGTTTGGGCAAGGTCCCCCCAAAATGTGCCACTTTAGCATGCAGACTATTTTGAGCTAAAAGCAATCAAGGCCGGATGAGCTCATGAAAAACTTTTGCCCCTCACTTAACTATATAGAAGAATCCAAATTGGGGAGTCCATCCCAAAAGAAGGATTATTACCAGAGACAAATTTTATATGAGTGACCCATCTGTATCTCAAGACAAACATCTAATTACCAAATATCTACAATTCTCCTTATTGCCCTGTGAATGGCATTCCTTCCCTTTGAAGTACTAGTCACCTACCCTGTTATCCTTAGTTTAGGATGACTTATACATGTCTCATTTTCCCTGACTGTCCTTGGAGTTTCATGTCTGTGTGAATTTCCCATATGTAGGAAATTAAATTTGGTTTTCTCCTGTTTGTTAATCTGCCTCATTGTCAGTTGGATTATTAGTCCGGCTATAGAGACCTTGAAGGGATCAGGAAATTCTTCCTCCCCTACAGTTGGTTTAAGATACCGTCTCTGGGAAAACTGAAATTAGTTAAGTTTTGTTTTGATGATGTGGGGCTTAGTATAAGTGACTCCGTTTTGGCCTTGTCTTGTTTTAAACAACTGGAATAAATCTTATCTTCTAATACTACTTTTTACAATGAAGTCCACACATTTTTTTTTTTTTGTAATCTGGATATATATCTGTACTTAATGCATAGAATAATCTAGGCCCTATCAGCAAAAAATAATATTGGAGAAGAAAAATTTTCCCTTCTTCCCTTCTAGGTTCTTCAGCTGGCCTACTCATTACATTGACATAAAACAGATTAACAGGGGGGAAAAAAAATGACATACTTACAGGAACCTCACAAACACATGGGACTCCAAGGCAGTCAGGCCATTGAGGCTTATATACCAACCTAAGTTAAGGAGATGGTAGTAGGGTTCTGGGGCTTTAAAGGGAAGGAAGATAAATCACAGAAAGATGAGAAGAGCAAATGTTTTTTAACAATTGTTTATGCCATGCAGGTAAGTTTTTCTGATATAAAAACTTATCTCTGGTAATAGCTCTCTTCCTGGTACAGGCTTCCTATCTAAATTCTTTTAGACAGTTAAGGGAGAGATACAAAACTTTTTCTGAATCTGGTGGTTCTTAAATATTTTTATCTGAAAACAATCCTCATGCCAAAGTAGTACATTTTGGAATGGCCTAATCTGTTCCTTCTCAATAGGACATAAATCTATTGTGATAAAACATGTCTTTGAAATTGTAGTTTATATTCATGAAAATAAAAACTGTGAGCACAATTTATCTAACAAATACAAAATGCTTGAAGTTTGAGAAATTAAGAAAAGTCATATATTCCCTTAGATTTAATATGGATCAATGGCTGGTTTTTGAGCTGAGTCATTTAAAATATACTTTTCAGGTGAATAGTATGAATATTTATAAAATGGACTGTGAGGTTTAGGTTTACTTATTTGGAAATAGTATTTGTACACAATAAATTAGAATTTCAGGTCTTTGAATATGTTTCTTTTCATTGATTCAAAATGAGAGAACTATTAATACATAAAAAAGCAATCCTCAATCTCATTTATTTTAAAGATTTTATTTATTTATTCATTAGAGACAGAGAGAGAGAGAAAGAAGCAGAGGGAGAAACAGGCTCCCAAGGAGCAGGGAGCCCGATGTGGGACTCGATCCCAGGACCCTGGGATCATGACCTGAGCTGAAGGCAGATGCTTAACCATCTGAGCCACCCAGGCGCCCCCTCAATCTCATTTTTAATAAAGGTAGGATTAATAAGAGTACAGGTGAGGGGGCTCCTGGGTGGCTCAGTTGTTAAGCGTCTGCCTTCGGCTCAGGTCGTGATCCCAGGGTTCTGGGATCTAGCCCCGCATCAGGCTCCCTGCTCGGCGGGAAGCCTGCTTCTCCCTCTCCCTCTGCCTGCCTCCCTGCCTACTTGTTCTCTCTCTCTATCTCTCTGTCAAATAAATAAATAAAATCTTTAAAAAAATAAAAAATAAAATAAATAAAATAAATAAAATAAAATAACAACTCTTGGGGAGCCTGGGTGGCTCAGTCATTAAGCGCCTGCCTTCGGCTCAGGTCATGATCCCAGGGTCGTGGGATCGAGCCCCACATCGGGCTCCCCGCTTGGAGGGAAGCCTGCTTCTCCCTCTCCCACTCCCCCTGCTTGTGTTCCCTCTCTCGCTGTGTCTCTCTCTGTCAAATAAATAAATAAAATCTTTAAAAAAAAAAAAAGAGTACAGGTGAGTTGATCCTGTTCTGTTATACCTATATTTGGGTGTCCAATACAACATTATATGTCTGAATGAGACTTTAAAAACGATATTAGATTTCAAAATTGTGTTTCTACAAGCAGAAAGAGTTAGGAGTTCCCAGAAAAAGAAAGATGAGACATAGTTTTGTGACGCAGAAATCATTTTAGGTCCCCAGCTCTTTTCTATTTTCCACGTTCTATGTCCTATGGACTCTACTTGCCTAAGCACACTTCTTACAGAACTTCCTAGGAGGTGTCAGAATTATAAAGAAATGCAAAAACCTCACTAGTTAAGGATTTTAAGGGAACTCAAGGATACAAAAACTAACTCAAGGAATACTGGAAATAGCCTAACATATCAGATACAATAAATGAGTGGTAAAACTCCCAGCGCTGTTGCGTTGCTTACCGCAAAAAGGCAAAAGTTTCGTCTGGTTTAAACCGGCTGTCAGAAGCATGCTCATAGCCCCTTCTCCTTGTCCAACAGTTACCTTTGCATCATTATAATGTTAAAGACTCTATCCTATGAGGAGCATAATCCTCATTAACTTAACATGGGCTGCCTACATAGGTATGTTTTCCAAGTACACCTGCACAACCTTACCCACCTTTACATACCATGACAAAGCTCCCCTTTCTGAATATTCATTTGAAACCCTAAATAAAGAACCCACTCACCTCTGCTCAGAGAGCCATGGCTTTCTTATTTGTTAAAAATAAAGTTTCCTTTTTGTGGCAACTCCACCCAGTGTAATCTCTAAAACTCACTAAGGAGCAAACTCATGTTAGTTTGATTACATTTCTAGATCGTAGGGGTTTTCAATCCTCATAAAGGTGCATCAGCATCACTTATGGAGGTGTAGAGGAGGAAAAATAATTTTTTCTTTACCCTTCTAGGTTCTTGGCTGAGACCTGCAAGGAAGGACAGATTGTCGGAGGAAAGAAAGCCAACCTTTTTTTTTTTTTTTAAGATTTTATTTATTTATTTGACACAGAAAGAGTGAGAGAGACAGAGACAGAGAGCAAGCACAAGCAGGGGGAACGGCAGGCAGGGGAGAAGCAGGCTCCCTGCTGAGCAAGGAGTCCGATGCGGGACTCAATCCCAGGACCACAGGATCATGACCTGAGCCAAAGGCAGATGCTTAACTGACTGAGCGACCCAGGCACCCCAAGAAAGCCAAGCTTAAAGTAGGTTAGTAAATGCTTTATTCATTTTATTCATTTTATTCATTTCCTTACTGAGGACCATAGCTGGGAGACAGTTTTTCAGATTGCTCTGAAGAACTGCTCTGAAGCTTGTTAGCTAAAGGGGATTACATTTACAAAAGGGAAAAGGGTTTTCCAGATACTTGCATATCACAAGGTATAATTTGTTATGGTTGTAAAAATTAAGGTTTTCTGATTTCCACCTAGACATGAGAAAAACGTTTAGGTCATCCTAATACATTATGTTTCTATCATATCTGATTTATTTAAAAATACTGCCTGCATGCCTCTGCTTACCTGGTTTTCCAGTTCTTCCTGTTTTTGATGTCTCCTTGTCTCCTTGAGGTCACTTGAGAGGATCACAGAAGGACATCTGTCACCTATTGCAGTTTTAGTGTGCTAGATTAACAGGAGCAAACAAACAGAAGTGAAATAACATGTATATACCTCTGTGTATATAAGAGATACTCATGAAAGCTCCCTGAAATGGCCCAAGCCATCACCTTAAATACCTTTTTCAACTAAAAACAAAAGAAGATGTTGGAGGGTGAAGAGCCAATTCTCAGAGGTTGTCAGGCAAAGCACAGTAAAGTGTATGATTATCATGAAGATTTAAGTCCATGCCTTCTCCACTGATAAGTATTTCTAGAGATCTAGTCCTCCTCCTTTTCCTGGTACAGTGGAAGACTCTCTTACAAATGAGCTTCCCCTTACAAATGTAAATGTTTCTTAGAAAATGTTAACATCTATTAGGTTTTCAGTTTATCCTAAGTTTGCTATTTCTTAAAAATAACATGTTCAAGATAATATGGATTCCAAAGAGGCATATTTTGGGGTGCCTAATTCTGCTCCCCTTAAAAAGTCCCACATGTGACAATTCTGAACACTCTGATTAAATAAATTTGGAGTCCTACTCACCCTTTTAGGCTACAGGCAGTCTGATGCCTAGCTTGGATAAAGAATTCCAGAAGAATCTACACTGCTGTGGAACATGAGGTTTTCTTGTTATTGCATTTTTTAAAATGAAAAAATAATGGATTATAGAATGACTTAGAGGAAAAAAAAAAAACAACCTGTCTTAATGGACTACTTCTAGTCTTTATGCTGAAAAAGCTTAATGCATGGCTGTTCTAAATACTCTAAAATAAAAATACAAAATGTAAATAGATTGCATTTGAAAGAAGAATTAAGTTCTTAGGAAACTTGATTTTGTATTACTTAGAGGGTAAATATACACAAATATTAGTGGAAGTGAGTAGCAGATTATTTTCACCAGCATTCTAAAATGATTCAGGAACAAATGGAATTCAGATATCTATTTTGCTTTTTATGGAAAGACAGAGAGAGAGATGACAAAGTGAGATGGAAGGTTGGAGGGTATATATGGCTTTTCATGCATTTTACATTTTTATTCTTAGATGTAGACACTTTTAGGTTTTTCATATGTTCATAATTAATTGATCCTTTTATCATTATGAAAATTTTTTTAATCACTGGTTGTGATATGTGATTTATAATAAGTGATGAAGGAACAGAAGGCAAGCTGAGGGCAAAGCAGAAGCTGACACCCCTCAACCCCCCCACCATGTGATATATGTGACATTCCTCAGGCACTCTTGGTTGCCCTAAGCTAAGGAAAGGAAAAACAATAGCTAATCTATAGAGATCATAATCCTGAAAGACCTGAGTCTCCCTCAGTTTACAAATGTCTTAGCAATCTACAAGAACAAAGCATTTCTATTAATAACCTAGCTTCCAGAAGGAAATGTAGATACAATTAAATGTCCTTATAACCTCCAGCCCATCGACAGATACTTGAAGCAGGCAGAGTATAATGTTCCTCCAGGAAGCTCCCAACTGTCTTCAAGTTAATGCCTTGCTAGAGGGAAAAACAACCTTGACTTGACAATGGCAAGGCCTCTGGTATCCTGTGAGTCTTCTTTAACATATGAAAATCCTTTTTTTTTTTTTTTTTAGATTTTATTTATTTATTTGACACAGAGAGACACAGCGAGAAAGGGAACATAAGCAGGGGGAGTGGGAGAGGGAGAAGCAGGCTTCCTGCAGAGCAGGGAGCCCGATGTGGGCCTCGATCCCAGGACCCTGGGATCATGACCTGAGCCGAAGGCAGACGCTTAACGACTGAGCCACCCAGGAGCCCCTGAAAATCCTTTTGAAACCTCCCTTTTCCTTACCTCCCCCAACCTCATAGTGTATAATCAGCTACCCCTCACAACCCCATTGCAGTAGCTCTTTCTGCCCATGGGTCCTGTCCCTGTGCTTTAATAAACCACCATTTTGCACCAAGGAAGTCTCAAGAATTCTTTCTTAGTCGTCGGCTCTGGACTTCACCCCATGGAACCTCACTTATATTCCAAAACCTCATCAATATGAACCATGTGTTTGGGGATGCCTGGGTGGCTCAGTCATTAAGTGTCTGCCTTCGGCTCCCGTCATGATCCCAGGGTCCTGGGATCGAGCCCCGCATCGGGCTCCCTGCTCAGCGGGAAGCCTGCTTCTCTCTCTCCCACTCCCCCTGCTTATATTCCCTCTCTCGCTGTGTCTCTCTCTGTCAAATAAATAAATAAAATCTTAAAAAAAACAAAACAAAAAAAAAACATGTGTTTGGTCTTTTCCTTGTTTCTAACACAGAGCTCCCCAAATCCTTGGAATTTCCTGTGTGATAAGAGCAATGGGAACATCTTTTGTTATAATATTTGGTTTCTTGTCCTCAGTTCCTGAAATAACTTCAGAGCCTTAAAGATAAAATGGGTGTTTTGCTATACATAACAAACCCCTTTCTACCACAACTGAGTGTATGTTAATAAAATGACTTTATTTTTTAAAGATTTGTTTTTATTATTCATTTGAGAGAGAGAGAGAGGAGAGAGAGAAAACACAAGTGGGGGGAGGGGCAGAGGGAGAAGAAGGCTCCCCACTGAGCAGGGAGCCAGAAACAGGCTGGATCCCAGGACCCTGAGATCATGACCTGACTTGAAGGCAGATGTTTAACCAACTGAGCCAACCAGGTGCCCCAATAAGATGACTTTTAGAAATCCCTTAAAGGTGGGAAATTGGTTTCCATGGGAGCCAACCTTGTGAGTAGTGTTGGAACTTAGTCCCATCCCCTGACCTTGCAGGAAAAAGAGTCTAATCACCAATGGCCATGGATTTAACCATTCATGCCTATATAATGAAGCTTCCACCAAAACCCAAAAAGAAGAGGTTTGGAAGATCTAATGCTGACTTGGATAGATAGCATCAGTTGATAAAATTCAATCCAGTTTGTGTCCAGAGAATCTTTGGTAGTACATGGGAAAACTTCCCTTCCTTAACGTTAGAATTTAGGTCCCAGGTCCCTTTTACTGGTGAAGAGGAAAATTACCTAGAGCAGGCCCAGGCCCGCAGGCCTCAGAAGATGGAAATTCATTAGAAATGGCAAGAGATAACCAGAAGCCCCACTGGGAGCAAGAGATAAACAGCCCTTCCTGCTTCTGAAAACAGGCTTCCTGCCACTGGCCCCCTAATAGCTGCCCTAACCGCTGTTCCCGCCTAAAGCAACCCTCCCTCCCCCCGTTTAAACCCACCCACCAGCAGTCAGCACAGCCCTTGTAACATGACCCCCTGCCTTGCCCTATAAAAAGCTCTATAGCTCCCCTGCCCAGGGCCCAGAATTTCGAGTGGGAGCTCGTCTGGGTCTGCCAATGTAAAATAAGCCCGAGTTCTCCTACTTCTCCAAGTGTCGCTTGGTCTCTCACCAGTCTGATTTTTATTTTGCACAGCACTGGTAATACATTTTTTATCCCAAAATCTAGGTTTGATATTCACACTGTTATGCCAGCTTTCTCATCAATTTTTGCATGTCATATCTTTTTTGATCGCTTTACTTTTAACTTTCATATTACTTTATATATTATATATAAACAGTATTGTTGAGTCGTGCTTTATCCATTTTGATTATCTGTGTCTAGTATTTGGCTTTTAAGAACAATGTTAATTTACTATAATTATCAGTATGAGTAGGTATAAGTGTGCATCCTTGCTGTTCATGTTCTATTGTCTTATATGATTTTTGTTCATTGTATTCTCACCTTCTTGCCTTCTTTTAGATTGCATACACTTTAGTATGCTATTTCATCTTAATTTATCCTAGTATTATTTTATCCTAATCTTTTTTTATCCTAATATTCAAATTTATTATCACTTCTTTGATTTCCTTTTTTGGTGCTTGCAATCATGTTTACATCATACAAATCAATCTAGATTTTCCATAAGCAAACTGACTTCAAGGATACAAAGAAAAAGGAGGGTTTCAAGTCATTACAAAATAAGTAATCAGGAGATAAAAGCATAATTCCTTAGACTTTGATATATTTTAAATACTTTTTTTTTTTACTAAAAATGACTAACCTTTAAATGGACTTCTGTTTGCTGTTTTGATATAAATCTTTTAGTACTTCTTTATAGTAACAAAATCATCTTTAATTAAGAAATGTACTTATTTTACACAGATTTAAAATAGACTAAAATACTATTTACTATAACAAGTACAAAGGGATTGTTAGTTTATTCTAACACCATCACGTTTTATCTAATGGAATTCACATGTTCTATGATATAATTTTATATAGGTAAAATTTTAAATAACACAGTATTATATGACTATAGATATCATAAAAACTTGTAGTGAAAGCCATAATGCTATTTCAGGTAGAGAATCACCAAGGTATGTGGTAGTAAATTATTAAAGCTAGTGGTTTTCAAAAATCACAAAGATGTATTAAAACAAGATAGTCATGAGGTTAATTCTGGTTGAAAAGAAATATGAGTACATTGGAGAAAAAATAATGAGTAGAACTCAGTCATGGAATGGTTATGGCAAGGTGTTGGTGGAGGTTAGGGAAGCACCTGGGTTGATGGCCACAGTATCTCAGGCAGTTATTTAATGCTTTTAGGATACCTGGGATCTTATATCATTGCTTAATTTCAGGTAAGAAAATCATAGCCTGCACAAATAATAAAGCAGGGACACTATCTCAATTCAATTCTAATTCCAAAGTATGTGTTCCTAATATTGTCATGTCTGTTGGCTGCACGTGTTGGAAGAAGAGGGGTGAATGGGAAGAAGCTATTTTGCAGTTTTGGTAATTTAATTTTAGAAAAGCGATGTTAGGCTATATTATTAAATGGTATTTTTAAATGACCTCAATATTGTGGATTTATCTATATAAATTGTATCAGTAAAAGAAAACCTAAAAATTTAAAGTAATAATTTGAGGCCCAAGGGGGAAAAAATCAGATGAAATTTGCTTTAATGTCAAATTGCAATTAGCAGTTACATAAGAATGCAGGTTTCTGAACTAATAATATCAACAGGATAAACTTTCTAATAGCCAGTTAAGCTGAGTTATGGATACTGGCCTTCAATAAAGTCCTTTGTCTGCTATTACTAAACCATACCCTTTAAAGAATACAAACTGGGGTGACTGGTGGCTCAGCCGGTTAAGTTCTACCTTTGGCTCAGGTGATGATCCCAGGGTCCCGGGATCAAGCCCTGTGTTGAGCTCCCTGCTCAGCAGGGAGTCTACTTCGCCCTCTTCCCCTGCTCCACCCCCTGCTCATGCTCTCTCTCTCTCTCTCTCTTAAATAAATAAATAAAATCTTTTTAGAAAGAATACAAGCTGGTTATCATCTTCAGAAGATGATTTAGTCACTGCTTTAATACAGATTTATGTAAACCATATCTGTGTAATTAGTGAAGACTCAGAAACTTAAGAAGACCTCACTGAATCTATTATGAATTTTAAGAATTAAAACTAAAGAAAAAATTAAATGTCTTCATTTTATTCTATTTCATGTAACTTGTAAGAATTTTGAGAACTTTCAAAAATTGAGAGAAACTTATTAGAAATTCATGTCTCCTATATTTGCATGTGTATATATTATGTATATATGTATATTTTTATGAGTATTGGCCCATATATGCATATGCATATATATATGCATATATTTGTATATATATGTATATATATTTGTATATATATGTGTATATGCATATATATTCAAATACTCATGGGTATACAATATATATAATGTATCTACATATCCACCTACATATATAAAAAACTCCTTTTATATGTGTATTAAATAATTGTATGATTTGTTTAAGGCATTCTTTTTAATCAACTTTTATGTTTTTATAATTTGCAAGAACATTGCAAAGATAGTTTGGAGAGTTTCATATACTTTCCCCTATTTTTAACATCTTAAATTACTGCAGGTACATTTGTTGCAATTCATGAACC
Organism: Neomonachus schauinslandi; assembly: GCF_002201575.2. Taxonomy (NCBI): domain Eukaryota; kingdom Metazoa; phylum Chordata; class Mammalia; order Carnivora; family Phocidae; genus Neomonachus; species Neomonachus schauinslandi. Next base: position 38,078,539 of record NC_058415.1, on the reverse strand, counting down.
AAAATTGATACATCATTATTAACTAAGGTCCATTCTCTATTCAGAATTCCTTAACATTTTACCTAATGTCTTTTTGCTGTTCCAGGGTTCCATGTAGGATATCACATTACATTATGTTGTCATGTCTGTATAAGTGCCTCTTGGCTATGACAGTTAATAGGCACTCTTCTATGGCTTAAGCTTCAAACAAACCTACAGGTTTGAGACCCATTTTATTTTATTTTATTTTTAAAAATTTTTCTTTATTTATTTGACAGAGAGTGAGAGCACAAGCGGAGGAGGAACAGAGAGAGAGGGAGAAGCAGACACCCCTCTGAACAAGGAGCCTGCTATGGGGCTCGACCCCAGGACTCTGGGATCATGACCTGAGCTGAAAGCAGATGCTTAACCAACTGAGCCACCCAGGAGCCCCGGGACCCATTTTACAGGTGAGGAAAACCATGACTTTCAGGCACATGAAGTAAGAAGACATGGGAATTTAACTCAGGTCTATCATATTTTGATATCAATTATTTTTATACTATAACCTCAGTCACTATTATTTACATAATTTTACCAAAACTAGCTAAGAGTTAATACAATAAAGGGATATTGAACCATATATAACTTTTCAAAAAAGCACAGTATAAAGATATATAAAAATAGAGTAGTGGGTTGCCACATTTTTGTAGCACTTTATTTTGATATATATATTTAGCATAATATACATATTATGCATCCAAGATTGTGATGGTTTGTCCCATAAGTTACTGAGATTTCCAGTCTCTCTTGATGAGGGGGCTAGATGCCCAGAACTGCGGCCATGAGTGCTGAAATTGAAGATCCCCTGTCTATTAGCCTAGAGTTAACAGGGCTGTTCATCTCAAGAAGATCCACAGGATTTGGGGCAATGAACACTTTAAGGGTGACTCCAATACTGGTAACTAGGGTTCTTTCCTTGCCTTCTCATGCATTTCTGGATGCTATGTATAACTGTTCATGTGCCCCCCAAATTCATATATTGAAATTCTGATCTTCAAAGATGACGGTATTAGGAGATGGGGCCTTTGGGACATGCTTGTCATGACAGTGGAGCCCTCATGAATGGAATTAGTGCTGTATGAGAAAGAACCCACAGAGATCCCTTGCTCTTCCTACCATGAAAAGACATAAAGAGAAGGTACTGGCTATGAACCAGGAAGAGAGTTTGCACTGGAACATGACCATGTTGGCACCCTGATCTAGGACTTCCCAGCATTTACAATAGTGAGAAACAAAGTTCTGTTGTTCACAAGCTACCTAGTCTGTAATATTTTGAAATAGCAGCCCGAATAGAAAGACACTGGGCCTCCAAAGATTCTGACATGATTCTAGAAAGGATTAAGACCTCCAGCATATGACTGAGAAACAATCTTTTCCATCTCTATGTGTCAGTTAAAGTCATATTTAGCTGATTCAAACAATAGAGATGTGAGGTTGTTGTCGTTGTTGTTTTTGGATCATTTTGTTGTGTACTGTTGTTTTATTATGATAGAATCATAAGACTGAAAGGTTTAAAAGAATATTTATTTCAGTGTTTTTCAAAGTGTCTGTTATGAAATATTAGTAACATGCAAAAATTAATATTTAGGGTCATAACAGTTTTTTTAGTATATATAATTAGTATCAGAATACATCATAAGTATCAATGATAAATATCATTTTATAAACCCTACATGTGTTTATTAAGGGCAGTGTTAAAGTTATTTTATAATATGAGGCATAGTCAAAACAAGATTGAAAACCGCTGCTTTAATCCCATATGCTTTGCTTAAATACCCAGAGATGGAAAATTCACTGCCTACTCCAACCAACCAACTCGATGTTGAATGAATTCTAAATAAACATAAGAGTATACTTCTTTTGTTGAATTGAAATACACCTTTTTTAAGCAAAAAAAATATTTTTTTAGAGATGAGTGAAATAACAAGTCTCAGATAACAAAACCAGATACTGGAGGCCCAGAAGACACCCCTGTTCCTGTGGGATCCCAGACCAGTCATGTCTCCAGGGGAGACAGCCCAGCCTCTGGTGCCAGACTGCTTCATTGGCCATTGGCATGCTCTGGCCTCTCCTGTCTGGCCTGGCCCATCCCTGCCAAGGCCCAGCGCCTGGTGCCCATCAAACTGTGTTAGAGATTGATGATGGTTTAGCTATACCTCTTTTCTAATATGGGCCTGAAAGTCACAGTGGCGCTTCTGGGACTGGGAAGCTGTCATCAGCTCTATCCTTCTTACACTGCCTTTTTAAGCATTAAACGATGTGCCTAACCTTTACGCTCCACCTTGGCTAAGTGTTTGCATTTCATTTGACCATTTATAATAACAAAATATTCCCGACCCTCATATCCCCAGCTTGTCTTGCTTTTCTATATTCCATAAATATAAATATATTATATTGTAAATATATAATTGCAGAAAAAGTTATAATGATTTATAAAGGCTTTCTGATATTTATCAAAATCTTTTGTAATTGCAGATACATGCACACAGTATTATAATGAGCTGTTATCAAATTATTTGTAGCTCTTAATCAGTCCAGATAATTGAAGGAGAAATATACATAGTCTGGAAAGTGGAATAAATGCAGTAACCTATGGAAATCACATTTGTCAACATTTTCATTTGCTGTCTGGGCCAGGCATTTGATCCTATAGAATTTGCAGGTTAGAGTACTTTTAATGGATACACTGCATATACCTAAAGGCTGAGTAAAAAGAGAAGCAGGAACAAATAGAAAATTACCATATAAAACCTGACTGTCAGTTCCAATTTAGATCTTTCTACTCTTATTACTCAAGGTTAAGCATGTACACCTTAGAGCTGCTGCTACAGGCAAGCAATTCCAGGAGGGGTAAATAGCTTGGTCACTTGATTTCCCAAATATCTTTCTTTTGCTGCAGATGGGGTATGGCCCACTTTCCACAGCCAAGTTTATCTCTGTGGTAAGACATCAATACAATTTAGTGTCATGGGCAATTTGTATTGGATCAGTTACATGCTGGCTTAATAGAGCAGAAGTTTTGACATTATTATGAAACATTTACATCATAAAAGTTATGAAAAATCCTGTCCATTGGCCTAAAATAATTTGACATTTTACTCTGCTCACTAGAAGAAGCCAAATTATAGATTTTCTTTTTAATGTTGAAGGGTTGATTCACTTCTCATTAATTAAATCTGCAAAGTATTTGGAATTAAGCTGTCAAGTTTTATAAATGAAGCAAAAGGCATTCTAATTTGTCATTCTGAGTATCTTAGAATTTAAATTACACCTCTAGGAGAAGGAGAGAACACTACAATTGTGCTTGCTATTTGGATATCGCTATGGAAAGGAGAGAAGAATGTATTTCTATTACTTTGAGATAAATAATAATGAAGTGGGTATTGACAGAGAAGCATCTTTCAGCTAAAGCAGTGCACTGAACCTGTTTGCAGTATCTAGTCAGAGTACTTTGCAGGGAGAATCTGGGCATGTCCATTAGAAGATTTATGTTGTAAATTCACCCCAAACACAGTATATCTTCATAAATTGCTCTTAGAACTGAGACCTCCTTGATTTTTAAAACTTCATGGTAAAACACGTCGGATAGGGGAACCTGGGGGCCTCAGTCAATAAGTGTATGCCTTTGACTCAGGTCATGATCCCCAGGTCCTGGGATCGAGCCTCACATCAGGATCCTTGCCCAGGGGGGGAACCTGCTTCCCCCTCTCCCACTTCCCTTGCTTGTGTTCTCTCTCTCTCTCAAATAAATAAAAATATTTAACAAAAACAACAACAACAAAAACACTTCAGATACACTAGAACTGCGTCCTCAAATTGAATCCAGCTAGCAAACATTTTGTAAGTGTATGTGTGATGTGTGTGTGTGTGTGTGTGTGTTTGTATATATATTCACACACACTGAGACCAAAACAGGAGACAGAAGAAATAGAAATGTGCCACTACCCAGAAGTGTAAAATCTACTAGGGCTCCAGGAACGTGATATATGTCAAAGCCAGTTAAAGACACCACAAAAACAAAAACAAAAATAATTAGAGGATATAATTGAACCTCATCTGTGGAAAACATAACATTTTAAATGGGCCTTGAGGAAAATATAGGATTCAGATTGTTCAAAAGAAGAAAGAACTTTAGAATGGGATTATTAAATATTAGTGGCTTCTCCAAATTTCCTTAATTCTGAGAATTATTTAAGGAGTGTCTTAGTTTGTTCAGGGTATTATGACAGAATATTACAAAGTGGGTGGCTTATAAGACAAATTTATTTCTCACACATATGGAGGCTGGTAAGTTCAAGATCAAGATGCCATCGGATTCAGTGTCTGGAGAGGCCCTGATTCCTTGTCCATAGAGGGCCCTCTTTTTGCTGTGTCCTCACAAAGAGGAAAGGGGGTTTCTTTCTTAAGGTTTCTTTCTTTCACTAATCCCAATCTCGAGGTCTCTGTCCTTATAACCTAATCAAATTCCCAAAGGCACCACTTCCAAATAGCATCCACTTGGCATTAGGATTTAACATATGAATTTTGGAGGGACACAAACATTTAGTCTAAAGCAGAAGGAATGTTGTTGGTTTTTTTAAGATTTTATTTATTTATTTGACAGAGAGAGAGACAGTGAGAGAGGGAACACAAGCAGGGGGAGAGGGAGAAAGAGAAACAGGCTTCCCGTGGAGCAGGGAGCCCCATGCGGGGCTCGATCCCAGGACCATGGGACCATGGCCTGAGCCGAAGGCAGGCGCTTAACGACTGAGCCACCCAGGCGCCCCATCATCTTATTTTCTTAAAATCAAATCGACAGTCACAGTATTTTTAAAATGAAGTTCTTAAAAGTTTATTTATTTTATTTATTTGAGAGAGCGTGCGTGCACAAGTGGGGGGAGGGGCAGAGGGAGAGGGAGAAGCAGGCTTCCCGCGGAGCAGGGAGCCCGACGCAGGGCTCGATTCCAGGACCCTGGGATCATGACCTGAGCCGAAGGCAGGCGCTTAACGACTGAGCCACCCAGGCGCCCAAGATTTTATTTATTTATTTGACAGATAGAGACACAGTGAGAGGGGGAACACAAGCAGGGGGAGCGGGAGAAGGAGAAGCAGTCTTCCTGCGGAGCAGGGAGCCCAATATGGGGCTCCATCCCAAGACCCTGGGATCATGACCTGAGCCGAAGGCAGACGCTTAATGACTGAGCCACCCAGGCTGCCCAGCAGAAGGAATGTTAAAAGGTAGTATATATTCTGTACTTATGAATTAAGAAAATCATTGAACGGAAGGAGTGGGGTGGGGATCAATATTTTTAATAAAAACAAAGAAAATAAACTGAAAACCTTGATCTACTTTCCCATTTTCTGTTCTCTTTTAGAAAAACTCTGAAAGACTGTGTAGTAGTCTTCATGAACCTAATTTCGGTTATCTCCTCCTATATTCTCTTGAATACGTAAGAACATCAGACTTTTCCCCACCACTTACTCATAGTCTTAGGAAGGTCAAGAAAGGTTTCTGTGTTGCCAATTCCAATATCAGTTTTCAGTCTTCATTAGTGAGTGACCAAATGTCTCAGTGTCAGGGTAAAACCAGGAGATTTCTGAGTAAAATGGGGCAGTTGGTCACCTCCTCCTTTTTGAACTATTTTCTTACTTGACCTGAGGATCCAAACTCTTGTTCCTTGTCCTGCCACTGTTACAGGCCGCTAGTTGGCTGGATGCTGTCTCTCTGACCTCATTGTTTTCATCCTGCGTCTCCATCACTCAGCTAATACCACTCTGGTGTCCATGATATTCCTGGGCCACCCGAACTAATACCATCAGGGTATTTGCATTTTTCTGTTCTTTGTCTCTAACGCTGTAATACTGTACCTATAAATATCTGCTTAATCCTCTCTGTCATTTGATTCAGGTCTCTGCAGTAATGTCACCTCCACAAAAGTACCACCCATGACCATGTACTTGCATACATCACACAAATGTTCTCTGTCGCTTTCAGCTTTATTTTTCTTCATGAATGTTATCACCATTTGATCTTATTATATTTAGATATTATAAATATATATAATATTTTTAACATATTAACATATTTAATGTAATAAAACAAAGGCAGTAACATTAAAACATACATGTTTTTCCCAATAGAATGGAAACTGTGAGAGTGAGGGCTTTTTCTCTGCTTATTCTCTCATCATTATATCTCTAGCACTTAAGATAATATGAGACGAATAACTGAAGTTCAAAAGTATTTGCTGAGTGAATAAATGAGTCACTGCTGTCTTTCAGGCACTGTTCTAGATGTTTACACAAATTAACTATTTGGTCCTCATAGCAACCCACCGAAGACGGCAATATTATTGACATTTTACGAAGGTCAACTCCAAGTAAAATGGTGAGACAGATTCAAACCTAGATACTCCAGATTTTATAGTTCTGATATTTATTTATTTATTTATTTATTTATTTATTTATTTATTTATTTAGAGAAAGAGAGCATGAACAAGTGGTAGGGGAAGAGGTGCAAAGGGAGAGGAGAGAGCAAATCTTAAGCAGGTTCCACACCTAGCGCAGAGCCCAACTCAGGGCTCAATTTTATGACCCTGAGATCACAACCTGAGCTGAAATCAAGCGTCAGCCACTTAACCAACTGAGCCACTCAGGCTTCCCCAGAATTTTGGTATTATTTGGAATTATACTACACTATACTGCCTTTTGTGGGCTTATAGAATAACTGCCAGTAAGGGAGTGGCTGGTTACTATGGTTAGGTTGATTATTTGGAAATTGAGTTATAAAAAGGCATAAATTCTAGATCATATGATAACTCTAAGTTTTAGATATTTATAATATCTAAATATAATAAGATCCACTAAACTGTTTTCCACAAGGCTACACCATTTTACTTTTCCACTAGCAAAGTATGAAGGTTGAAATTTTTCTATATCCTGATAACACATTATGCTAAACCAAAGTAGACCAACACAAAAGGTCACATATGATTCCATTTAAATGGAATGTCTAGGTGTCTGGGTGGCTCAGACAGTTGAGCATCAGACTCTTGATTTTGGCTCAGGTCATGATCTCACAGCCATGAGAGAGCGACCCACGTCAGGCTCCATGCTCAGCACAGAGTCTGTTTGAGATTCTCTCTCTCTCCCTCTGCCCTTACCCTTACCGCTTGCACTCTCTCTCTCAAGTAAGTAAATAAATAAATAAATAAATAAACAAACAAATAAATGAAATTTCCAGAATAGGTTAATTCATAGAGGCAGAAATATTGGCTGTCAGACTAGGAAAAGAAGGGAATGGGGGTGACTGCTAATGCATAACAGTTCTTTTTTGGGGTGAGGAAAAGGTTCTGGAATTATATAGGAGTGGTGGTTGCACTACCTTGTGAATATCACTAATAACAACCACTGATGTGTACAATTTAGAAGAGGTAATTTTATGATGAGTTATATGGCAGGTGTATCCCCAAAAAGGGAAAAATGACTAAAGGTTATCAAATGATTGAAATAATTAAATTATTTATTTGCTGTTACTAGGAATTTCTTTATAAATTAATTTTGTCAGAATATGATCATGTCAAAGAAAACTAAGGACAAACACTTCACTCTTTTTCATACTATTATAAGTTACTCTGGTATTAAATATTTTAATAAAAAAATTTCTAATTATATGTTCTGTTTTCTAATTTCCGTGAAGACAAATACTCTTATTTCCATTGGTGTATCTTGATATTGATGAAGGTATAAATTACCAATAGCAATGCACTTGATTTTTTCATACTGATGTTGTATCCAACAATTTTCCTGAAATCTCTTATTCTAATATTTTCTTCATATACTAATGGATTTTTTTATTGATGGTCATATTGTCTATAAATATTTTTCCTCTTTATTACTCTTACAGCTACTACTTATTTTTTTATTTTATTTTAGTGGACAAGATCTCCAAGAAATACTGATTATAAGCCCTGATATCAGATAACCATATAATGTTATGAATTTTAGAGAGGATATTCTAATATTTCACTTTTAAGTATTGTGTTTGGTTTAGAATTTTCCTAGATCCCTTTCATTTGGTTTTGTAAATTACTCTCTATCCATAAGCTGTTGAGAATTTATTTTTTATTATGAGTTTGTGACTTAATATCAGATGTGTATATTTGTATCCCAATAAAATTTACATACAGTAACTCCTTTAATGTTAATGTGGTAAATTGTATTAAAGAGCTGTCTAGTAGGAAAACATTTTTGCATTCCTTGACAATCCCATAAAGAATTAGGATGCACTTTTAAAACTGGTTGATGCTGTCTCCTGTATCTTATTTATGATTTTCTTTTAATCTCCATTTAAACATAAGCTTGAATGTAATTTTCTTTTGTACTGTCCTTGTCTAGTTTTCATCTAGATAAGATTACCTTATTAAATGAACTTAAATGCTTTCCCCATTTTATTAGTTTCTGGAAGTTTATGTAAGAAAGAGTTTTTTATTTCTTTCTCTTTCTTTCTACATTTATTATTATTATTATTATTGTTACTTTGGTTCTTGAAGTTTATTCAACTTATTAACTCTGGCTTAATTACTGATATTTTTAAATTTGATTTTATACTATGGGTTACATTTATTAAACAGTAAGAAGTTGAATTAGATTTTCTTTTTTAATTTATTTTGCTTAAGTATATTTTTCTAGATAATTTTCTATATGTATTCAATTTTTTAACATTCTTTCACCTTTATTTAGTTCATATTCTCTTTTTAATGTCTAACATTGGTAATCTATGCCTTCTTTTGTTTTCTTTCAAAGATCCAGCTTCTGTTTTTCTTTTTTTTAATTTTTATATTTAATGAAGAATGGCTTTCATTCTTCTTAGTGGTTCCTACCATTTCTTTGTTTTCCATTTTGCAAATCTCTGCCTTTAAGTCTATTTGTTCCTTCTATGCACTTTCTCTAGGATTATTTTAGTACTCTTTTTCTAACTTCTAGATTTGGAAGCCAACTCATTACTTGTAAAGTTTTTCTTTTCCAATGGAAATACCTAAAACTATAAATTTTAATGTAGTATCATAGTTACATCCCTCAAATTTAGATGTATTTTAATTAACTTCTTTCTCAGTCCTAAAAATATTTGGTAATTTCTACAATAATTGTTCTTTTACCTGTAGATTATATAATAGTTTGTGTTTTTTAAAAATATTCTTTTTTACTCATTTCTAAGTCTATTACTTTATGGGAAGAAACTATGGACTGCACATTATCAAATCTTTAGTGTTTGTTGAAACAACCCAATGAGGTAGATACTGTAATTATCCCCACTTTGCTGATGATAAACTGAAGCATGTAGCAGGCAAGAAGAGTACTGATTATTACACAAAGAGTGGAATTGGGAATTAAACCTAGGCAGTCAGTCTGTAGGTATTTCTTAGTGTTATTTCTTCTTTCATCTTTCTAGGCATTTTCATTACATTTTTTTTCAGATTTTATAGAACACTTTATTACCTCCACTTCTCATAGAGTTGTATCTCCTTATTGTTGGGTCTGATACCTCCATTATTAATCCTCTCATATGGTTCTTAATTTTATTACTGTGATAATTTTATGTTAATTTGTAGCCAGGTTTTTTTCTGAGGAAATGTCAATTGTTTTCCACACCCAGATCATTATAAAGAAAACATGATTTCCTGAATTAGCATAGAAATGAACGGTGTACTGAGATTTTCCGATCTTCTTTAATGGAGAGACAGTTCTTTCTGTGCCTAGTTTTCCAGAGGGATCTCATCTCCAACTAGTCCTTTGCTTTACACTGGCTTATGACCATATTTATTGTCTCATTAGAGAGCTGGAACTCACATTCTCAGCTGCACAAAGGAGGGGGAAGTTTTACCTTTATGTTTTTAATTAAGCTATTTATTAATTTAATATAGTTAATGAATTAGGCATTATTGTTATATTTAATCTATCTCTGAAGGTTTTTTATTTCTGTGATTAAATTAAAATAGATCTTTGTGTTTCAGCTTATATAATATCATGCATAGAAGGATTAAACTGAAAGATGGTAATGGAATCATATTCAGTCAGGCATCTATCCTAAGACTTTTGTTCTTTGCACGTGATCAAATGAAGATGAGGTTAGTAGAGTGGGCCCTGATCCAATATAACTGTGTCTCTATAAAAAAGGAAAATTTAGACACAGAGACAAACACAGGGACAAAGTCATGAGATGATGAAGGGAAAGATTAGTGCGATAAAACTGTAAGCCAAAGAGCCCTAAAGACTACCAGTGAACCACTAGATGTGAGAGAGGCATAGAACAGATTCTCCCTCACAGCCCTGAGAAGGAACCAACCATATTGGCACCTTGATTCCAGACTTCTAGACTCCAGAACCGTGAAACAATACATTTTTCTTATTTTAAGTTATCTAGTTTGTGATACTTTGATAAGGCAGCCCTAGGAAACTGACAGAGGTGTTGTTTGGCCAAAGGGCATCACAAATACCTGTCTTGTCAAAGTGTTACCCTTTTCTTACATGTGCCTGAGAGAAGTATATGAAATAGGATAATAATTTGGAAAAGTACTTGGTTTTTGTTAATAAATATTTATTTATCAATAAATAAATTAATAAAAAGATTAAGGTAAGATCCAGTAAAGCAAAATGGATCACGAGGACAACTTTTTTAGCTTAGGCTAAAAAGAAACCGAAGTAGATAAAAGTACTTGCATTTTTCACTAAGCTCTTAGTTGATTACCACATTTAGGATGGCAAATAAAACTTTGTCAAGACAATTCTAAGTCACCTTAGACACTTTGTAGAAAATAGACATTTTGGGGGAGGGTATGGGAGATTTCCAAATTTATTTATAAATCTAGCTTCATGGAAGCAAATGTATGTCCTCTGGATTTAGATTATTTGGAATAGCAGGGGAAATGCAAACTGTCCCTGCTTCGTGAAATGTTATTGACTTGATGAACCCAAACAGGACTTTTTCTTGGGACTGAAGAGAAATAAATTTTTACTGACTTGTCACTGGTAGAGGGAGGGAGAAATGTATTGGTGCAGAAAGAAACAGTACTTTCTTTTATCTAAAGGCCAACACCATATAATATAAAATATTTATAGCTCTTTTTTAAAGAGTGTAGGCTCAGTTATTCTGAACAAATCTTTGTTATTTTTATAAAGTTCTGACTTCCAAAAGAATTCAATAGAGTTATTTGAACTAAATGGGCCCAATCTGTCTATTAGAATCAAGGTTCCATTTTGCAGAGTAGGCAGACCTGAGCTTTTGATGAAGATAATGACAGACTTATTAAGATGTATCAATGTACAAAGCAGGATGCTAAAGAAATGAAGAAATCTGTCCCATGTGACATGACTAATCACTAATAATCCATGCAAAGCTGGTATTTTTTTTTCAAAATCTTTATTTTGAAACACATTATTATACTTCAATAATATCTCCGTGCCTTCAGGATCCTCCTTAACCAAGGTTTATATTTGTTAGGAGAAGTTAAAAGGTATACTATTTATTTTCAAACCTACACTTAGGTTGTGTGATGAAAAGAAAACCATCTAGGTTACCAGTGAGGGGGAAAAAAAAAAAAGCAAACAATATAATCAACAAGATGTGTCTAGATACTTTATTTGGCACAGGTTTTTTTTTTTTTTCTTTTCCAATTTTTTTTATTCTTATGTTAATCCCTATACATTACATCATTAGTTTTAGATGAAGTGTTCCATGATTCATTGTTTGTGCATAACACCCAGTGCTCCATGCAGAATGTGCCCTCCTCAATACCCATCACCAGGCTAACCCATCCTCCCACCCCCCCTCCCCTCTAGAACCCTCAGTTTGTTTTTCAGAGTCCATCGTTTCTCATGGTTCGTCTACCCCTCCGATTTCCCCCGCTTCATTCTTCCCCTCCCGCTACCTTCTTCTTCTTCTTCTTTTTTTTTTTTTTCTTAACATATATTGCGTTATTTGTTTCAGAGGTACAGACCTGAGATTCAACAGTCTTGCACAATTCACAGCGCTTACCAGAGCACATACCCTCCCCAGTGTCTATCATCCAGTCACCCCATCCCTCCCACCCCACCCCCCACTCCAGCAACCCTCCGTTTGTTTCCTGCAATTAAGAATTCCTCATATCAGTGAGATCATATGAACATGTCTTTCTCTGTTTCACTTATTTCGCTCAACATAATACCCTCCAGTTCCATCCACGTCGTTGCAAATGGCAAGATTTCATTCCTTTTGATGGCTGCATAATATTCCATTGTATATATATATACCACATCTTCTTTTTTATTCTAACATTCTAAAATCCCCTCTGTGTCAAAAGATTTGAAAGACTGGAAATTACTTTTCCTAACTTTTCTGCCAGCAGGGTTTCAGTTAGAGTTACTGATGAAAAGAACTTCCGTAAGATGGAAAGTGGAGTAAGAAAAATAAGCTATTATTCTTTGGTGAAAGCTTAAAGCAGGCATGTGGCATACGTATGTGATAAATGTGGGGGTTTTGCCAGGGCTGTTCAAGCATCTCCTTAAGAATCCTGCCCTCTGGTGCTTTAGAAGCTGCCATCTACCTGGGGTGCCTCTCTTGAGATTTTTGAACTTTACAATTTTCTGGGAAACAGATACATCCTCATTAACGTATGGTCCCTCAGCCCTTCTAATTGTAGTTTAAGCTTCAAATTCTTACTTAAAATACATAGAGTGGTTCACGTATAAATGATAAGTTGTGAGACAGAGAAAAATCAAAATAATATGGTGTTAAAAATCGAGCATTGAATTAAAAGTAACTTGACACATAAGGAAACATAGTGATGTAAAGAATAATGAAGGAAAAAGAGACCATAGGGAGAGAGATTTATGGGAGCTTCACATAATGGAAATCCCTATGATAGATTTTAAAACAATACTTAAAATAATTGTGTATAGAGATAAAAGACACAATTGACAATGGTGATCTGAAGATTTGTGCTTAACAAGTTCCCGGGTATTGCTGATGCTACTGGTTTAGGTATTACATTTCGAGAAATACTGCTTTAGAGAATGCTGCCGAAGTGTGGATCCCCTTTCTGTTGTGGAGGATGCTGTCAGCAATTGGATATCTGTTTAATTCAGTTTTACCTGCCCATCCCCCAGCTTCTCTGTACTTCAATCCTAATAATTCATACTTCAACTTCTTCAGATAACTTTATTTGGCCCAGACATGGAAGGAGCCAGAACTACTTGGTAATTTTTGTCCCCCTTGAGTATCCTGTATTCAAGACATATTGGTAAAGGAATATAAAAGCATGGCTCTTGTTTGAGGTAGGGGACAAACCCATCAGTGCTATTTATAAGCCAGATTTTCCTGTGGCAGCAGGGATTCCACGTGGGATCATCATGCTTGGCCTCTTTCTCTTTCCTAGTCCACATCCGTGTTCTTCCTTGTTTCTCTTTGACTAACTTCCTTAATAACTCAAGTGTACATGTACCTGAAAACTCCAGAAAGTGTAGCATCACCAACTGTAGATTGTTTTTAATTATGGTTTTTTTTTTTTTACCTCTTAGTTATAATTTATTCCTATCTCTTGTTATAAGTTATAACTTTTGAATGAATGCTGGACATTGTTTGACAAAAAAATGCACTGCCGGGTAAAATATTCATGAACTACATGTGGCTATTTAAATTTAAATTTAAGTAATTGAAGTGGAATAGGATTTAAAATTAAGTTCCTAAGTCATAGTAGCTAACTTTCAAGTGTTCAACAACCATATGTGATTAGTGGCTATACATTTGGTCAGGGCAGCTTCCACAGTGACAGAAAATTTTATTGGAAATGGCTATTCTAGAGACTTGGGTTGATATCATCTTCCTACATTGAGGGTTTATCTGTAGTCTGATCATTATTCCAATTGGGGATAAGCAATAATTAGACATGGCATTTAATTTTTATTTTTTAATTTTTTTATTCTTATGTTAATCCCCATACATTACATCATTAGTTTTAGATGTAGTGTTCCATGATTCATTGTTTGTGCATAACACCCAGTGCTCCATGCAGAATGTGCCCTCCTCAATACCCACCACCAGGCTAACCCATCCTCCCACCCCCCTCCCCTCTAGAACCCTCAGTTTGTTTTTCAGAGTCCATCGTCTCTCATGGTTCATCTACCCCTCCGATTTCCCCCGCTTCATTCTTCCCCTCCCGCTACCTTCTTCTTCTTCTTCTTTTTTTTTTTCTTAACATATATTGCATTATTTGTTTCAGAGGTACAGATCTGAGATTCAACAGTCTTGCACAATTCACAGCGCTTACCAGAGCACATACCCTCCCCAGTGTCTATCATCCAGTCACCCCATCCCTCCCACCCCACCCCCCACTCCAGCAACCCTCAGTTTGTTTCCTGCGATTAAGAATTCCTCATATCAGTGAGATCATATGATACATGTCTTTCTCTGTTTCACTTATTTCGCTCAACATAATACCCTCCAGTTCCATCCACGTCATTGCAAATGGCAAGATTTCATTCCTTTTGATGGCTGCATACTATTCCATTGTAGATATATACCACATCTTCTTTATCCATTCATCTGTCAATGGACATCTTGGCTCTTTCCACAGTTTGGCTATTGTGGACATTGCTGCTATAAACATCGGGGTGCACGTACCCCTTCAGATCCCTACTTTTGTATCTCAGTCGGGCATTTAATTTTTTTTAAGGTATATTGTTTTTGGTTTGCCTTTACCCTTAAGATGTGTCCCATATGAGGTCTCAAATAATAACCTGGTGATCTTTTAACTCTGATCTTTGTATTCCCAGCACAGTGGAATTCTTGAAAGTCTTTATTCATTTTATTGCTTTTTAGCTGGTGCATTTTACTTATATACTAAAAGCCTTATGTACAGTCTGAGAAAACTGAAAATGCTTTGGGGATGTGGGGAGGACTAGGACAGATTTGGCTTCACTTTTCTGCAGTTCTTTTTTTTTTTCTATAGGATCTTGTCCCCTCAAGTTTGGACTGCCTTTGTAACCCTGAACTTCAGCTTTCTCTCCCTAGTCCCATGACTCTGTTAGAGACTCTGGGCTTAAGATCTCTGTCTGGTTGCTCAGCCCACTCTTAAGAAGTGATGAAGACTTGAAGAAAGAAAGCCTCACAAAATGTTGAGATTACTTCAGAAAAGTTTTCGTCTCTGGTATCTTGGCCTTTCAATTCCAGGCTGCATGCTCTTCTATGTCCTTATTTTGTAGCTCAAGTATGATAAAACTATCTTTGTTTCTCCCCTAATTCTTTTTCTTAAGTTTTTATTTTAATTCCAGTTAATTAACATACAATGTTTTATTAGTTTCAGGTGTACAATATAGTGATTCAACAATTCTATACATCACCGGTGCTCATCACAACAAGTGCATTCCTTAATCCCCTACATGTATTTCCCTCATCCTCCTACCCACCTCCCATCTGGTAACCATCAGCTTGTTCTTTATAGTTAAGAGTCTGTTTCTTGGTTTTTCTCTATTTTTCCCCCTTGCTCATTTGTTGTATTTCTTAAATTCCACATATGAGTGAAAGCATGTTATTTGTCTTTCTCTGACTGACTTATTTCACTTAGCATAATACTCCCTAGCTCTATCCATGTTGTTGCAAATGGCAAGATTTCATTTTTTATAACTGAATAATATTCCATTATATACATGTGTGTATATAAAGATATACACACACAATGGAATATATTATATATATGTATAATCTTATATATTAATATATATGTATATCTTCTATATTATCCTATATAGGTGTATATAGAAGATATACATATATATCTTCTTTATCCATTCACCAATTGATGGACACTTGGGCTATTTCCTTATCTTGGTTATTGTAAGTAATGCTGTTATAAACATAGGGGTGTATCCCTTTGAATTGGTGTTTTTGTATTCTCTGGGTAAATACCCAGTAGTGTGATTGCTGAATCATAGGGTAGTTCTATTTTTAACTTTTTGAGGAAACTCCATACTATTTTCTACAGTGGTTGCACCAGTTTGCATTCCCACCAACAGTGCAAGAATGTTCCTTTTTCTCCACATTCTCAACAACACCTGTTATTTCTTGTGTTGTTGATTTTAGCCATTCTGACAGGTGTGAGGTGATACCTCATTGTAGTTTTGATTTGCATTTCCCTGAAGGTAAGTGATGATGAACATCTTTCCATGTGTCTCTTGGCCATTTGATTGTCTTCTTTGGAGAAATGTCTTCATGTCTTCTGTCCATTTTTTCATTGTGTTATTTATTTTTGGGGTGTTGAATTGTATCAGTTGTTTATATATTTTGGATACTAACCCTTTAATTGAATATGTCATTTGCAAATGTCTTCTCCCATTCTGTAGGTTGCCTTTTAGTTTGTTGGTTGTTTCCTTTGTTGTGCAGAAGTTTTTATTTTGATGTAGTCTCAGTAGTTTATTTTAGCTTTTGTTTCCCTTGCCTCGAGAGAAGTATTTAGAAAAAAGTTGCTATGGCTGATGTCAAATAAGTTTGCCTGTGTTCTCTTCTAGGATTTTTCAGGGCTTATTGAATTCTTAAATCTGTAGTTGGGTATCTTTCATCAGTTTTGAAAAATTCTCAGGCATTATATCTGCAAATATTGCTTCTGGCTTATTTTATTTCTATCTTTCTGAGTCTCTATATTATCCTTTCTTCTGTATTTACTATTTTTGTTTCCTGCCTCCAGTCTGAATATTTTCCTCAAACCTGTCTTCCAGATCATTATTTTCTCTTATCTTTATCTGTTCTCCTGTTAAAACCATTAATTTTTATTGATCTTTTATTTTCCATCTTTCTGCCAAATTTTCTATCTTGTGTTTTATATTCTTAAATATGTTGAACATTATCTGGATAATTACATCATATTGATTTCTTTTGGATCTGTTTTTATTATTATGTTCTTGCTTTTTATTAATAATATATCTTGTTTTCTTTGTTGGCTAAGGGGAAAAATGGTACTGAATATAATAAGTAAAAATTGTAGAAATAATTAAAATACTGCAATTAGTTTACATCCTTCTAACAAAGATTTTTATTTACTCTTGTCAGATGTCAACAGCTATAGCAATCCCAGATAACCTCAATCTTTTCATAGGAGTTTAGAATATTTGAAGCAGGGATGCAGTTCTTAAAAGTGCCAGTATATTTCCAGTTCACTCTTACCTCTAGAGATTAGCACTTTGTTGTCTTAAAACAAAGCATAACAGGTTTGAAAGCTTCCACAACTGGGACATGTAGGTGGCTCAGTCAGTTAAGCATCTGACTTTTGGTTTCAGCTCAGGTCATCTTCTCGGGTTCCTGGAATCAAACCCACAAGCGGCTCTGCACTCAGTGCAGAGTCTGCTGGTCCTTCCCCCTCCCCCCCCTTGTTCTCTCTCTCTCTCAAATAAATAAAATCTTTTACAAATTTTTTAAAAAGATTTTTAAAAAGCTTCCACAATTTGCATACACTTAAATTTTATTTTGTTGTTGTTATTGCTCCTCATCCTCATAAAGGTGTAAAAGGTTGATCAACTTTTCAATATCTCAGCTGCCTTGCCTAGAGTTACCAGAATTTTGTCAGAGAAAAGCAGGTAAAAATATCAACATTATCTCCTTTTGATTCCTAATTATCTAGCATCTTGGCTTCATAATTCTTTACTGCCTATTTTTCCCATTAGTGGATTTAAAAAACAAACAAGCAAACAAACAAATTTTCCTATGTGTCTAGTCATTCTCAATGAGAGATTTGATCCAAATTATTTAAGTCACTATTACTCTATATTTTGAGTATCTGTGAGTATTACTGTAATGCAGACTTTCTTTTTCCAAACAAAGGAATAAATACACTATTTTTAACTTACCCACATTCTACAAATAACTTAGTGCTTTAGTACACACACTGATACACACATACTGAATTGTCTATAGTAAATGACCTATGAAAAATGTCTTTCTCCTAATTATACTCACTATTTTCAATATCTGGATAATCACTTATCTTCTGGATTTTTTGCTTTCTGGAGACTGATGATACAGTCATGTCAGCATCCATCACAGTGCTTATATAAAATATTTGGCCAGATATATTAATGATAATATAGGCAACTTTTCTATATTTGTTCAAAGGGCAGACTCAAAATTATAATCTTTCTTAGATGTTTATATAGCTATGTTTGTTCAGTTCTGTGTGGTTAAGTATATTGTGTGGCATATTATAGTTGTGTTGGCTAGGACTCTAGTATTTATTAGCCAAAAGACCAAAGTTTTATTGGCTACACACAATTTAAGTTCAAAATTTTCTCAGGTAATAGTACTAGGTGGTGGCTTCTTTAAGTGCTCATTCAGATACCTCAACTCCTTGCCTCTACGAGTTGACCAACTCCTAGCACCTTGCCATTATAGATTGCTTCCATGAAGAGAAAGTTGGAGGTTACATGGGAGGATTTTATTTATAGTCCAGGCGGAGCAGTAAACAGGAAAAAAAAAATCACCTACCACTCACATGATATCATTACTTTAATTATAACTCAGACTTCTCTACCCCCAGGGATATGGAAAATGCAGTCTAGCTGCATTCCCATAGAGAAGGGGAAATGGGCATCAGTAAATATCTGATGATCTCTGCCCCAATAGTGGAGACATTTTCATCTCTATAGTGTGTAAATAAGCATGCTATGGTTTCCTGGAACAAATTCTGTCTTGTTGCCTGCCCCAGAAAGAAGATGATTAAAGAGGAAAATATCAGAAAATGACAAACTAAGATGTTATAGTTACCTTCATTTCTGTTGAAAAGAATTTCTAGGTTGTCCCTCTGCAATAGACACATACATACACACCCATACATCGACAAAATAAAACAGAAAACAAGATCAAAACTGTTTTCCTATATGTATTTATTCTCTTCCCTGAATTGTGCTATTACATGTTTTCACTGCTGATAGTATTACTGAAGTTCATTAACTTAATGTTTTGTTCTTCCAATACTTAATGTGTGAGCTACACATATTGTAAACATAATTAATGTAAATGAAGAACAATGTACGTACCATCATGTAAAATGCTGAGAAAGCAACACTGTTAAAAGTTTTCAGTTAATTATTTAAATAAATTATAGTATTTTTAAGATTGCTTTACTTATTTTATCAGTGTTAGCTGAAGTTTCAAGTGTGCAGAATTCAGCAAAGTGGGATGAGTGTTTGATTCTATAATACATTCCCAATACATTATTTAAGTTGACTGATTTACACTAATATGTCTGTTTCTTATATTGTTAAAAGTTTTTGGGAGCAAGATGGCAGAGGAGTAGGAGACCTGGATTTCATCTGCTCTCAGGAATTCAGCTGGAGAGGGATCAAACCATTCTGAACACCTACAAACTGAACAGGAGATCAAAGAAAAGAATAGCAACAACTCTCTGAACAAAAAAGCGACCACTTTCTGGAAGGTAGGACATGAGGAGAAGTGAATCCAAGGCGATATTCGGGAGGATAGATGGCGGGGGAGGGGCCTCCATCGGCCACTTCTGGCAAGTGAGAGAGCCATGGAGAACAAAATTGGAACTTTTAGAAGTTGGCTCCACTGAAGGACGTCACTCCAGTGGCTGAGCAGGGGATGGAACACTCGCAGGACAGTGTGGTCTCAGGACCCTTGGGTCACATAAAGACCAGGGGTGCCTGAATGCAGCAGAGCTCCCAGGTATGGGAGCAGGGAAGCTGGCTGCAGAGATGGAGCCAAGGCGCGGGCTCTCAGCTCGGGGTTGTCATAAACCGTGATCCAGGGCACAGTTGGGCCCCTGCTCCTCCAGTAGGGACCCAACAAGTGGCAGATCTGGGGAGACTCCCCTTCCTCCCCTGGGAGGAGCAGCATGGGAGTGCACCGCAGGGATCTGCTGGGTTTGGAGACTCCACACGGGCTCAGGTGCCAGAGATAGAAACACGCGGTCACAGGCCGGGTGAGCATGGAGTGTGGCCGGAGACTGGGGAGACGGGAATGACTGACTGCTTCTCTCTGGGGGCGCACTGAGGAGTGGGGCCCGAGTTCTCGGCTCCTCCTGGGTGGAGGTTCGGAGGCCGCCATTTTCACTCTTGGCCTCCAAAGCTGTACGGAAAGCTTGCAGGGAACAAAAGCTCCCAAGAGCAAACCCAAGCAGATTACTTAGCCCAGACTGAGCAAGGGCAGGGCAATTCCGCCTCCTGCAAAGACATTTGGGAACCACAGCAACAGGCCCCTTCCCCAGAAGATCAGAAAGAACAAACAGCCAAGACCAAGTTTACCGATCAATAAGAATGGCAGAACTCCAGCGCTAGGGGAATAATGCACATAGAATCCATGGCTTTTTTCCCATGATTCTTTAGTCTTTAAAAGTTACTTTTTTTTTAACTGTCTTTTTTTTTTTATTTTTCTTTTTCCCTTTATCAAAAAACATCTTATCAATCCCTTTTTTAAAAAACATTTTTATTTTTCATTTTTAGAGTCATATTCTATCCCTTCATAGTAGTTACCCATATTTTTGGCATATATATATGTTGTTCTCTCTTTAAAATTTTGAGATAGTTTTTTTAACAGATCAAAATACACCCTACATCTCTACTGTATGGTTTTTTCCTACTCCCCTGCCTGATCACATTCTGTCCCTTTTTTTCTCTCTCTTTTTTTTAATCCTCTTCTTTCTTTTTTCAAACAACTTCTTATCAATTCCTTTTATAAATTTTTTTATAATTTTCATCTTTACAGTCATATTCCATCCCTTCATCATATCAACCCTTTTTTTTTGTACATATATAAGTTTTTCTTTCTTTAAAATTTTGGGAGACACTTTCTTCTAACAGACCAAAATACACCCCAAATCTAGTGTGTGGCACTGATCTATGTACCAGCCTGATCGTATTTGATCATATTCTGTTTTTTTTGTTTTGTTTTGTTCTGTTTTTGTTTCTTTTTATCTTTATCTTTATCTTTTTTTTTTCTTTTTCTATTTTCTCTCTTTCCCTTTCTTTTCCCCCTGCTTCAGGTCTTTTCTGACTTGTTTAGAGTATATTTTCTGGGGACGTGGTTACCCTGTAGGCATTTTGTTCTCTCATTAATCTAGTCTCCTCTGGACAAAATGACAAGATGGAAAAAATCACCTCAACAAAAAGTACAAGAGGTAGTACTGACTGCCAGGGACCTACTCAATATGGACATTAGTACGATGTCGGATATAGAGTTCAGAATCATCACTTTAAAGATACTAGCTGGGCTTGAAAAAAGCATGGAAGTTATTAGAGAAACCCTTTCTGGAGAAATAAAAGAACTAAAATCTAACCAAGTCAAAATCAAAAAGGCCATTAATGAGGTGCAATCAAAAATGGGGGCACTAACTGCTAGGATAAATGAGGCAGAAGAGAGAATCAGTAATATCTAAGACCAAATGATGGAAAATAAAGAAGCTGAGAAAAAGAGAGATAAACAACTACTGGATCACGAGGGCAGAATTCGAGAGATAAGCGATACCATAAGACGAAACAACATTAGAATAATTGGGATCCCAGAAGAAGAAGAAAGAGAGAGGGGCAGAAGGTATATTGGAGCAAATTATAGCAGAAAACTTCCCTAATTTGGGGAAGGAAACAGGCATCAAAATCCAGGAAGCACAGAGAACCCTCTCAAAATCAATAAAAATACATCAACACCCCAACATCTAATAGTAAAACTTACGAGTCTCAGAGACAAAGAGAAAATCATGAAAGCAGCTTGGGAGAAGAGATCTGTAACCTACAATGGTAGAAACATTAGATTGGCAACAGACCTATCCACAGAGACCTGGCAGGCCAGAAAGGACTGGCAGGATATATTCAGAGCACTAAATGAGAAACATATGCAGCCAAGAATACTATATCCAGCTAGGCTGTCATTGAAAATTGAAGGAGAGATACAAAGCTTCCAGGACAAACAAAAACTAAAGGAATTTGCAAACACAAAACCAGCCCT